>NW_012111475.1:1976707-2045285 GCF_000951035.1 Colobus angolensis palliatus
AAAAAAAAAAAAAAAAAGAAGGAGCTAGAATTCCTGAAATGAAGACAAGACTGAAAAATACAGGATATTTTTTCACTACATCCATGTCTCCTTCATGGTTTAAATGATAATTTTCTTTCTGTTTCTTAGCCATAGGCTTTGAGAGAGAGACCCTCAAACTGGGTGTGGTGGTATGCACCCACTGAGCTCAGGAGTTACAGCCTGGGCAACATAACAAAACTCCATCTTTAAACAAACGAATAAGAGAACCCCTTGATATATGATATTGATGGTCTTTCTGAACACAGATACCCCCACAGGGACTCTTTGTTCAGACCTGAGTAAAAGGGAACAACCCTTCCTTACCTAACTTTGTTTTCTTCTCTTTGGTTTCATCAATTATGTCGATAGAGGAAGGCACTAATATGGGTTCAACAGGAAGCTCTTGGCTCTTGTCGGGCCAGCAGAGCACATGTATATCTACAAGAGCTCTCAACACCTGAAGTAGCTTATTTTTATCCCAGCCAGGCAGGAGGTGCTGCAGCAAATCTATATGGAAGGAGTGACCAATGATTGCAGCATACTTGACCAGTAATTGTTCCTCTGGGCTCAGTTGATCCAGTTGGCTTACTGCTATTTCTGCCAAAATCAATCAGTCAGTCAATCAGCAGTGAACAAGATTTCTACAAATCTAGAATATATCATGTTGAAAGTCCGTACAATTTTTTTAAAAATAAAGATGTGCTTTTCATCTACCCATGTCTACTGCCCCCACCTCAATCCTCCCTACTCCACTTAGCCAAACTTCTTTGCTTATGCTAAGAATAACCTCTGCTTGGGAAACTGAATTTGGACGGGTAAAACTGAATGAACTGGTGGTAAGCCACAGATTTGGGCTTCCCTGGGTATAATCATTCTTGTAAAAGGTCATGCCTCTTGCAGAGCCTGAAAGCAATGACTGTTTGGGCCATTATAAGAGATACGGCCTTTAGTGGCTCCATGAGGCCTCTAAGCACCCATGAGTCATAGTTTCATTCCCCACAGCTGAGCTATTACTTGAGGCTCCAGAGAATAGCCCCTGGAGTGCTATGTAAACTCCTGTGAAAACTCTCATTGAAGAAGGGTACCTGCTGCTGTCCTGTTAGCATCCTGTATTTCCTTCTGAGTAAGAAAAGCCATTGCTAAGTATGGTCTATCACAGTTGTATCAGTGTAAACTGTCTAGTTGAACCTAAAACCTCCAGAGTAAAGAGCTTATAATATAATAGCTAACAGTCATGGAATATTTATTATGTGCCATAATTTATTTAATTTAATCCTCAACTAGCCCCATGAGGTAGGGACTATTATTGTCCTCATTTGACTGATGAGTGAGAAGCTGACTAACTTATTCAAAGTTCCATAGCCAGTAAGTGCAGGAGTCCATGGTGCCCAGGGTTTTCTGACTCTAGAGCCCTGGCCCTTAACTACCATGGTGTCCTGAACTGCTGTTTCATATGTGTGTCTTATTTTCTCAACAAGACCATACTTTACTTGAAGGTATGCTTGTTCATCACAATATTCCTCAAGAGGGCTTAGTATTAGTACCTTGCCCACCAAACACTTGAATAAAATATTAAAATAAGAAAAATTCATTTCTAAGAAGAACATCCCCTCTCCAACTATGCCTGACCGATTCTGATAGCTTCATTATTCTTTATGGCATCAGTCATTCTACTTTGCACTCTTCCTTTTTATTAAACTCTTGCTATGTGCATAACACTGTATCTTCACTAACACCATGGATTTTCTTAAATCTTAGCAACATCATCTCCTTTGCTTACTGTCTACTCTGTAACAAGAATATGCACAAAGGGAAACTCAGGACCTATTTTGTATTAAATAATTGGAAAACTTCTCCAGGTCATCAGTCAGCCCCAAAGAGAACAATAAGCTCATTTAAGTAAAACCTTACTCAAGTAGCATTACAAGTCTTCAAAGAGCTCTTCAGGCAATGCCAGAACTTATTTCTAGAAGGTAGATTTCTTTTTTAGAAGAAATGAAGCCAGAATGATAATGAGAGACCTAAACTCAACTACTCACCAAATTACTAATTGCAATGATATCTGTAATTGGTTCACTTGAGGTCTTCAAGGGACTTACTTTTCAGAAAGGGTGGTAGAAGTACTGTATCCAAGTTCACATCATCCTTGACTGTGCAGACATAAAGTTCCTGGTCTTCCTCAGAGTTGGCAGGAAAAATACTATACATTATGGATTTCATGGCATTGGCTATAAAGAAAACAAGCTATGACTGAGGAAAGCACCATTCTCAGGGACTGTAGTTTTAAAGGCACAAAAATATAATAATTTAGTCAAAAAAAATACCTAAAGGATGAAGATCACTGGAGTGTACCATGGTTTAAAGTGTTTTACCCCACCTGTCTGCCTGTTCTCTAATTTTCTCTTATAAACTAACAACATTCTCTGTACCAATCAGTATCTTACAACTAATCACTATTCCTGTTCACCTTATAACAGCTCTTGCTTCTATTACATCACAGCTCTGGGATGCCTTTCTGCTTTTATACATAATTCTACCCTTTATTCCTCTCCTAATTTCCTCCCTTCTCCCATCCCCCATCCAAATCCTCAAGTCAGCCTTATCATCAATAGTGTACAATTCTTTTTTCTGGACTTTCATGTTTATAAATCCTAATTTCCTATCCCCACCTCTTGGGCTGCTTATAAAATGAACTATTGTAGATTGATTGGATTAAGTTATCCAAGGCAAGTCTTGAGTATTTTCACCCTAATTGTATAAGATTTGTACAGTGTGCTTATCTGGGAAGGCCTAGTGTGGCCCACAATGTTAGCAAGGAAAAGGTATGTACCTCATAAAGGCCAAGTGATTGTCATGCTGGAGAATGAACTTCAGCAGCTGGACCAGGGTAGAACTCTGGGAAGCTAAGCTTACCTGAGAGGGTTTCCCACTTGCTGTTTTCCTCTTCCTCTTTTTGTAGGTCATGAAAGAGCAACATGTCCTTAGAGAGAAGGTCCTGGCGTAGGACCTCGCAATAAAGGGGATTTCCAAAGCACCTGTGAAGGTAGCTGCAGGGAGGTAAGTAAGGGATTGCACGTTAGAGATGACCACTTTAGGGGAGCCAAACGTAATGGTACTTCACTCTGAGGAATCTTCTTTTGTTAAAGTCAGCTCTTCATGACGTACACTAACAGAGGGGGACAGAGGCACAGAAATATAAAAAAGTAATTTCTGATTGGCCTTGAAATGCATTTCGGCAATAACTTTTCTTTCTCAACTATTTTTCTTTTATTGATGTTGAATGTAACTAACATTCCCTTGCTAAAGGGTCTGGCAGAAAGGGGCCTTATCACATATAACTGACACATAAAGCAAGCCACCCAAGACCTAACTGTCTTGTGAAAACCTGGGTGGATAGCCCAGGGAGGCAGCCCCTTACTTGATTACAAGACTGTCTCCCTTAAATCTAGTCTTGGGGCCTCATCATGGTTACTAATGCCATTCTCTCCCCCAACTCCAGTAAGACCTGTGCCTTCTCACTTATATTACGGCACTGGTTCCTCCCTTAATGAAGTGCTCAGTTAGTCCTAGCCACTCACATCTGCAGCTCTTGGGGGATGCTCACCACCTCTAGTTCCCAACATGCCATTCTCAACAGCGAGGTTGTTGCCAACTTCGAAATAGGCATAAGGATAGCTTGAGGGCTCTGCAGGAAATGCTGGGCCCAGCCACACAGGGTGAAGATAGGGGTCAACGTCATCACCATGATGATGGGCATACTGGAGAGCAATGTTTCCAAAAACTCCCAGGAAGCTGCATCCATATACTGGGCCTCATCAATGAGGAAAATCAGTGGTGTTTCCCTCGCTGCCTGGAAAGAACAGCAAAGAAATAATAACCTCTGATTAGAAATGAAGTCATCTGGTTTTCAAATCTACCATGAATTTCCCATCAATAATTTAAATAAAATGTTAACACAGGCTAGAGTTTTCGGAGTAAAATATATTCTAAAGTAAAATATATTATATTTTACTTTATAAATATAAAATCTAGTTCCTAAAAAAAGTACTGGGTTTCTGTGGACAAGAAAATATTCTACCTGAAACATGAAATACTCATCAAAATATTCTCCAAATCAAACTTGAAGCTTTCAAATATTTCATTCTGGCAAAAACTTCATTTGTGTGGGAACTCATAATACCTTAAAACAGCAATTTCCAAACCAGACTATGCACTGGAATCACCTGGGAGTGCTTGCCAGCACTCCCAATCACCAGGCCCCACTCAAACAGACTTTAAAGATCTATTTACTTTTAATCACATTTGGAACTCCCACTTCACTCTCCGCTGCCTCAAGTGACCATTCTAATGTGTTCATTGCATAGTTCTTTGTTTCTATGGCGTTCTTATAAAACATGCGTTGTTGTTTTGTCAAGTAATTGTTTTTAATGTAAATGCAACTGTATTACAGATCTCATTTTAACCTCTCTCTTTCTAACCAGGACTGTGTTTTTAAGATCATTTCATATCACTATGTTTTTATATATTCTCCTGTTTCTAAATTCTGCATTTTATTCCATCATGTTCATGCAAGCACTCATGCCGATACCTCCCTGGCCTCCACACTGTTAAGAACATACTTGTTGAGATATATACCCAGGAGTGGAATTGCTGGGTCTAGAGGATACATGTTATTAAAATTTGACTAGTTGCTTTTAGATTGCTTTCCAGAATGGTTACGTCAGTTTCTATTCATACAGATTTTTGATTCCATAATCCTAGGTTAGAACATGAGTATCTGCATTTTTTTTTTTTTGCTATATGATTCCATTTATATAACATTCTCAAAATGACAAAACTGTAGAAACAACAGATTGGCTGCTGTCGGGGGCAGGCAGGGAGCAGGTGTGGACATCAAACGGCTACAGGAGGCTCCCTGTGCTGGTGCTGCTCTGTGTCTGGACTGTACCAGTGTCAATGTCCGAGGTATATCGTTTTGCAACCTGTCACCACTGGGAACTCCTGCGTAAAGACCCGTAGTGTCTCTACATTATCTGTTATGTGTCTATACAGTCATTTCAAAATAAAAAGTTTAAACAACCAGCTAGTGGCATCCCTTGGCTCTTTGGCTCTTTTTTTCTTTTTTTTTTCTTTTTGACAGGGAGTTTCGTTCTTGTTGCCCAGGTTGCCTCAGCCTCCTGGGTAGCTGGGACTACAGGCATGCGCCACCATGCCCGGCTAATTTTGCATTTTTTTTTTTTTTAGTAGAGATGGGGTTTCTCCATGCCGGCCAGGCTGGTCTCGAACTCCCGACCTCAGGTGATTACACCTCACCTCAGCCTCCCAAAGTGCTGGGACCACAAGCGTGAGCCACCGCACCCGGCCATCCCTTGGCTCCTAAGAGAAGCAGTGAGCCGACAAGTGACTCACAGTAACACTGGAATCCTCAGCGTCATATCAGAGTTGGCCCGGCTGGAACCCGGTCCTTGCAGCCTCCCAGACTCATTCCCGGCCTCGGCAATGGCTGGGAGCACCTCTCCCCACCATCACGGGCCCTGTCCCCTCTGCTTCTTGGCCGCCCCTGGCCACAGCAGCTTTCGAGTTTCCCTCTGGGTGCAGCTGGCTCTTGGACACAGACACCATATCGCCATCACTCTCCAGGCAGACCATGAGTTCCGTGAATGCAGGCAACGATGCTCCAAGCATCCTCTCATTTCTCCTTTTCCAGAAGACAAAGCTCACTTCTTAAAAGTTGCTGTAGGGGGCCGGGCGCGGTGGCCCACTCCTGCAATCCCAGCACCCTGGGAGGCCGAGGCAGGCGGATCACAAGGTCCAGAGATCGAGACCATCCTGGCCAACACGATGAAACACTGTCTCTAACGAAAGTGCTGCGTCTGGTGCATTTTTTTTTTTTTTTACCCGCCTTCCTCTAGGGACGGAAATCATTTACAAAGCAAACAAGGAAGTCGGAGGCTCCCCCAGCTCCGCACAGGCGAACTCGGTGCTTGCCGGAGCCGCTTCCAGAGGAGCCCCAGAGCGGTGGTTCACAGCGGGCGGCAGGAGGCTGGGGTCTCCTTGGGGACCCGGAGGGCCGCGCTGTGCTTCCTGCCCCAATCAGCCCAGGACTAAGTCTCTGGGGTTCCGAGGAGCGGTCCCGCCTCCCCGGCCCGCCCCGAAGGTCCGCGGCACCCACAGGCAGCCGCCGGGTCTCCTCCTCTCGTCGCAGCTGCAGGGACGCGCTGAGCCCTGACAAAGCCAAGTATCTACATTTTTAACAAATACTAGGTAAAGTATCTACATAACTGCATTTAGAAACTACTATTTTAAATTAAACTACTAAAATTTTATTTAGAAACAGGATCTGGAAGAGCAAAGATCTTTTCTTATATGCCATGCTGTGTTGTAGGATGAATCTAAGCTTAAAAGTAGAAAATAACAATGAAGATATCGGCAAATAGGCAGGCCAAGAAATGCCCGAATCAAAGTGTGATGTGGACAGATTAAAATAAACATAAACTATCTCCACATATTAAGAGTTAATGACATGTAGTGAAAGTACCCACTTCCTGAAGTACTTTAATAAAACATGCTTTAACCTTCTTTTGTCTGGCCACGTCATCCATGTGCGAAACTTTGAAGGACAAAGGAAACTGACCAGGAAAATGATTACATGTTAGCATTTAAAATGAAAATCTAATAAAAACATGCAGGTTCTCCAAAAGGAACACAAGACAATTCTATTTTGACTGAGAATGGGTTTCTGCAAGATTGAGCAGAGTTACAAGGGCCAATCCAACATTAATATATAGTTCAAAGGATGAGACAGAAAGTTCATGAAGGGTTAGAGACAGATATCTATCTCCTTTCCATACCAGACTCAGTAAAACCCTTAAAGGATTATGACTAAGGAGTAAATGACAGGTTGAACTTAGCAATGCCATTTTGGGCAGCTCCCAGTATCCCAGTTATTCCAAGTATACCAGGATGAAATCTGTACATGAGACTTGTCAGAACAAGATGCAACAGACATCACGTAACATCGTTTCCTGTGCTAGGCTGAGGCACATGAACTACCAGGAGCCTGAGAGCCAAAGCGAGATGACTGCTAATCTATGTAGGCAAGGGTTTAGAGACCCAAGCAAGGCCTGTCTTAAGAGAGGGATATGTTGAGGGATTAGACAGATCTTAGGGTTCCATTCCAAAATACTCTGCAGAGTGGGTAGATTAGAAGAAGTGATAGAGGATAAATAAAACAAATTGTGGACCAGTGAATTTTTAGCTTGTTCACTACTGGATACCCCATAAATCCTAGACCTCTGAAGGCTTTTGAGATCCAGATGCTGGTTTCAAATGACATATTCTGTGGTAAGGGAACAGGAAGGTAGGGTTAAAAAATAAAGAAATTATAACCAACTCAAGAACACATGGATATAATTCCTGGGGATATGCCACTGGTGAGGGCCACCTTAATGTATTTAGCACTTTAAAATATACAATGCAATCTCTTAGATACCATCTTCTTTAAAATTCACATAAAAACATACAGTACTATAATTGTTATTTCACAGATGAAAAAGCTATGACTCAGAGAGGCTAAGTGATTTGCTCTAGGACATACAACTACCAAGTGTCAGGTTCAATACTAGAATTCACTCTCTTCAAAAGGAGAAAGCCTGAGTTTTGGTGTCAAAGGAATTTCAAATCTTGGCCCTACCATATATATATATATATATGTATATTCTCAGGTTATTAGATTAGAAAACAATCCTAGGTCTGACTTTCCACAAAATATAACAGTAACCCAATTCAGAAAGCCACTGCCTTCATTACCTTCACAAATAAGAGGTCATTAAAAAGGCAGTGAAGTTGTTGTTCCACTATCCCACGAAGGTGTCTTTGTAGGCACTCTTGCCGGTAATAGGCTGGGCATGTATCAATCTCAAAGAAGATGGCCATGAGGGTCTGGATGGCATAGAAGCACTGCTTGGAATCTGCTTCCTTCAGCATCAATGGCAACACCCTGGTGAATATTACTATGGTCATCAAGAATCCCCTGTATGACACGTAGGTTACTCACTTCACCAATCTAGGAATGCTGAATCTAATGACACGAGAGTCTCGCCAACAACGGAAAGAGGCCCCAACAGAAGTAGGTTCTGACTAAGAAAACAGGAGTCTTTACCTATGCCCTTCCTTCTGTGTCAGGAAGTTTATTTCAGCCAACAGCTGGCTTTTTCCATAGCCTTTTCCACCTTCATACAGAACTGCTTGTCCCTTCTTCTGGTGCAAACACCTTTGCTGTGCCATTTGGAAGGCTTCCAATTCTTTCTCCCGGTCTGTAGAGAGACAGGGAGCACCTAACACTCCTGGATATCAATAATCAACATTATTGATTATTCCAGGCTTTTTGGTAGATACTCTATTGATTTGAATCAATTTGCAAAGCTAACTCTCAGAACGGCTTTTTTTTCTCCAGAATTCCTGGAAGAATCTCATTCATTGATGGGGCTTCATATCTCCTTCCAGAAAATCAGTTCTGAGCTAATATATGCTGGTCTTGAGGGCTTATTCCAGAGCCTAAGTAGTAACATTCAGAAAAATTAGGCACCTTGTGGACACAGGTGTCTCTTAATTTTTTGTAAAAATTTTCTTAGTAACAATTTAGTCTTCAAAATCTGTCACTACTATGTAAAAATAATGGACTAATAAGTATAGACTAAAATAAATATAAAGATAGGGGATATATAGTGTGGGTGACAACAGTCTTGGTGCTATTTTCATTATTCTAAGGATGATGAATTTTTCTCTAAAGATGATCCACAATAAGCTGGTCCAATCTTAATAACTAAACTCTAACTTACAAAGATTAAATATTACTAAATGTTGGTGTTTCTCAGGCAGTTATAGGACTTCACCTGAAATTTGAATACTTGACATGGAAAAGAAATAGTAAGTCCTCTTCAAAATGAATATAATTTCACTAAGAAGGTTGCTCTCTATTTTTTAATAAAGCTTAAAAGCATTTAGTCTTACACTGTTTTGTTTTTTAAATCACATTTAGCTGTCTATAGCTGAAACAAATATGATTTAAGTTACAAAAGAAAACATACCTAACAAAGGGCGATTTTTGTTTCTCTTTCTTGCCAAATGTCTTTTTCCAAACATTCTGAAAAAGAACAAAGTGAAATGTATCTGTTAAAAACAGATTAGGAACAGTTGTCTTCATAAACAAATACTTTCAGATAATTAAGGAAGTACAGAGTTCTGAATAAAAAGATTTTTAAAAACTAAAAATTTGAGGGGAGAGGGAGTAAAGAGGGAATATTATTGATTGTTCCAGGCTCAGGGAAGTAAATGAATGGTGAAGTACACAAAGAAAAAAAGAACAAAGATCTGGGTTAGTGACCTATTGCTATTCTCTTCCTGTTGGAGAACAGGATATTCACTGAAGAACTAGCTAAGAGCTAAACATAAAAGCTAAATCTCTCAGACACTAAACCCTCCTTTTGTGTGTCTTATTTCAGCATGCCAGTACTAGCAGCATCTTTTTTTCCAATTTCATGTAATCAAAAACGTATTGTTCTGTAAGAGATCAGAATGAACCTATCACACAATGATACTCACATACATCTTCTGTGGCCAAGATATTCATATATCCTCCCTGGGTTGGAGATGTTTTTCATCATTTTCTCTGGGAGTTTCTTGAAGTTGTAAGCAGGTAGCATGGATCTTAGATATGTTATCTCATCACAGGACACTAAACCTGGATAAGCAGTTATCATTCTGGCCGCAAGACTCACTTTTGGACCAATAACTGTGTTAGAAAGACAGGTGGAGAATTTTTGGACCATGTCTTCCACCTTCCTCCCTTAACTCACAAAGATAACAGTCCAATGTTCTATTCTACCTGTATATTCGTGTCTTGCTACTGCTCCAACCACGCCACAGAATACTGGTCCATTGGTGATACTGATGGAAACAAGTCTAGGGATCAGAAAAGCAATAATGGATAAACATACAGTCAGAAGCCTCCAAGTCAGGCACTAGATCTGCTGCTCCCTAGATCCAGAAGTCTAGTTTTAGAGCTTAGAGCTTAGAATGGAAAATGCCAGAGGTTGCTGTCAGTCTATGTAACATGAGGGGTACAAAGTACTGAATATTAGGGAGAGAACCAAAAGAAACAGAATGGTTCCCCTAATTCAGGAGTTTTAGTTTTAGTTGGGGGTTACAATTAGTAAAAGATTTTCTTTTTTTTTTTTTTTTTTTTTTTTTTTTTTGAGACAGGGTCTTGCTCTATCACCTAGGCTGGAGTGCCTTGGTGCAAACTCAGTTCACTGCAACCTCCGTTTCCTGGGCTCAAGTGATCCTCCCACCTCAGCGTCCCAAGTAGCTGAGACTACAGGCACACACCTCCACATCCAATTAAATTTTTTTTTTAATTTTTGGGAGAGATGGGGTTTCATTATGTCATCCAGGCTGGTCTCAAACTACTGGGCTCAGGCAATACACCCGTCTTGGTCTCCCAAAGCACTGGGATTACAGGTGTGAGCCACCACACCTGGCCAGTAAAAGATTTTTTAAAATTTTACAACTAGGCCAGGCGCAGTGGCTCACGCCTGTAATCCCAGCACTTTGGGAGGCCGAGGCAGGTGGATCACAAGGTCAGGAGATCAAGACCATCCTGGCTAACATGGTGAAACCCCGTCTCTACTAAAAATACAAAAAATTAGCCGGGTGTGGTGGCAGATGCCTGTAGTCCCAGCTACTCAAGAGGCTGAGGCAGGAGAATGGCATGAACCCAGGAGGCGGAGCTTGCAGTGAGTGGAGATCATGCCACTGCACTCCAGCCTGAGTGACAGAGTGAGACTCCATCTAAAAAAAAAAAAAAAAAATTTACATCTGTGGTAAGGCAAATATTTAAATACCATTTGAGAAAAAAAAAAATGAAGGGGTTAACTTTCCCAGATTTATATAGCAAAAGCCAACAGTAGAGTCAGAATGAGAATCCAGGCCTCTTGCCTCTTAGACTGATATTATTTCTACTATACCATATTGCCTCAGATAAAACCGAAAAATGAAAGTAGATCAAGAGGTATCAATACAGGGTTAATGGATCAAATAATGCTAGAATGTCATAGTTAAGGAGTAATCAGAATGTCAGGACTGCAGACAGAAGGCTTTCTGAGGTAAATTTACATTTAGAACAAAATTTTTTTAATAAGTAATATTTTAAAAATTCATTCATGCATACATACATTCATTTCATTCACTAAGCACTGAGAAGTGTGCAAAGTACTGAGTACTTGGCTGGATGTTTAAAATATTCTGCCCTAGAGAAGTTAAGTTTGGGGAGGAGGGTGGTAGGTTTGAGGGAGATGAAGAGATACTTATATATTACCAAGACAAATACTCCATATTAGAGACTGACATAGCACATTAGCAGAGCAAACAGAACAGATGCACTAATTCACACTGAAGAGTCGATACAGTATTCATAAAGGAGAGGACATATGGTTGGACCTTGAAAGTTGAAGAAACTGATAAAGTGGGGGAATGGTACTATCTGGTGGGAAAAGGTAAAGGCTTTGAGATGCCTTGTGTGGTCATGCAAAACTAAGTACTTCAAGATGGCTACAGCACAGACGTGAACAGAGGTGTTTGGAGTAGAGAGAGGTAATGGGAGAAGTAGTCTTACCTCTCTAGGGACGGAAGAGTGTTAGATATATGAATTATTTTAAAAGAGGGCATATACTATTCTAGGTGAGGCAAAAGCCCAAAGGTGGCAAGGAGCAATTCATACATAACAAAATAAGTAGATTTACTCACTGACATAAAAATTTCATGTGACAGGTAACAAGATATGCAGGTGAAGAAAGATATGCAATGAGGCATAGTCTCATATTAAATCTATAAACAATTTTCAGTGGTTCAGAGAGAACATGATAGTAGCAATCATGTTAACACTATTATCTCCTAAGCCATCAAAATTATTTATCTTCCTCAAAAGACAGGATTAAGGGCTCTTGGCTGGGTGCTGTGGTTCATGCCTGTAATCCTAGCACTTTGGGAGGCCGAGGTGGGGCGATCACCTGAGGTCAGAAGTTCGAGAGTCCAGTCTGGCCAACATGGTGAAACCCCATCTATAATAAAAATATAAAAATTAGCGGGCGTGGTGGTGTGTGCCTGTAATCCTAGTTGAGGGATTCTGAGGCAGGAGAATCGCTTGAACCCAGGAGGCAGAAGTTGCAGTGAGCCAAGATTGCGCCACTGCACTCTAGCCTGGGCAACAGAGTGAGACTCTGTCTCAAAAAAAAAAAAAAAAAAAAGTCTCTTACCATTCATTCACTCAGCTCACTGCCCCCAGGGTGAAAAAAAGAGACACTTAAGACAAGAAGACCATGCTGTCAGTTCTGCTGCCATATGAAGAGCAAGACTGAAAATTTTTTAATATTTCATGATGCTTCCTCTTCCTAAATACCCTTTCCCATCTTCTCCATTTGCTGAACTACTTTTCTTCTCAACCTGTCTCAAAAGTCATCTTTATAGTCAAGATTTCTTTGGTGCCTCTGGGGAGAATTAACCATTTCTTCCCATAGCACATTGTTGTAACTCCTATAGCATTTTATTTCTGCACTTAAATTTCGTTGTATTAAAGTTAGTTGTTTACTTAGCTGAACTGGTAAAATCTGACTTCTTTTTATGTCCATAGCACCTAGCACAGTGCCTGGCTCATAACTGTGTCCAAGGAATGCTTGTTGAATGAATGCATTTATGCATGCCAGAAATTCAGCTATTAACAAGTCAATCATGAACAAATAATACTTTTATCATTTAGTTATTTCTTATTTCTTTTTTCTTTCTATTATACTTTATTATTCCTCCTTGCTTTTCCCAGCAATCCATATTCCTTCTTTCCTTTAAAACCTTTCTGCATTGATAAAGAATGTACTCTTTATTTGACACATGTAATTGTATATAAAGTATTTCTGGTACTGAAAAACCATAATGACATTCTGAGACTGCACTCCCTATGTATCAAAAATATCCTGAAGAAATACTCAGGGAATCATCTTTCCTCTAAATGAGCTAAAAGTTGAAGCTATTTTTCAGATTAGAAAGAGGAATTCAGAGGATGTCTCAAGGTGAACAAGGTCTTTGAAAAAGAAGACATGGAAAGTAGTTTTGGGTCTGAGAGCTGATGTGATGCAGAGAGAAATGAGCAATGGTATCTGCTACCGAGGCCATGTAGGTACCTCTGAAGCTTTAGCATCTGCTCAGCATTTCCAAAATTATCTTCCTTAGAACATTAGTTCCTCTGGATGTTTATAGGTCTTTCTGGAGAAAAGTGTTTGATGACTAAGTAAATTTGGGAAATGCTGACTAAAACTAAATATAACACATTTCTTTCCCATAACACTACTCAGAACCTTTGGTATGTTAATGTTCATTGTGAACCTTGAAGAAGGAAATATAATTTGCGTCACTTCCCAGACATATTTGGTCATGAAAATCTTTTCTTTTTTCATGAGCATACTAAGGGATTAATAACATTCTAACAAACACACTTTGGGAGATACTGAATTGGTAATTATCTTCAAGGAAAAAATCACTGACCTTGAAACTTAGCTTTGAGGCTTTGACATCTGTTTGGCTTACCAGCATAGCCTTTCTGGATCTTAGTTTCTTTAAAGAGGTCAAATTTTATGAACTCTAATACCCCATCTAGTTCTTAACATCTATTATATTCTAAACTAAATAAGATGGAAATGACCAAGTTACAGCCTAAGAGTGACAGAAGACATTCTTAAGGGCATTGTAAGACAGTCTCTAAAGGCCAAAGAAATGACTCTTTTAAGAGTAAGGGCCAAGGGTGGGATCCTTGAAGGCCACAGGGCAATACAAACTTCAAGAACAGAACAGACTAGCACTGGAGGGGATAGCCCATGTGATGGTTAATACTGAGTGTCAACTTGATTGAAGGATTGAAAGTATTAATCCCGCATGTTCCTGTGAGGGTGTTGCCAAAAGAGATTAACATTTGAGTCAGTGGGCTGGGGAAGGTGGATCCAGATTTAATCTGGTGGGCACAATCTAATCAGCTGCCAACGAATATAAAGCAGGCAGAAAAATGTGAAATGAGGGAGACAGGCCTAGCCTTCCAGCCTACATCTTTCTCCCATGCTGGATGCTTCCTGCCCTCAAACATTAACCTCCAAGTTCTTCAGTTTTGGCATTCGGACTGGCTCTCCTTGCTCCTCAGCTTACAGACAGCCTATTGTGGGGCTTTGTGGTTGTGTAAGTTAATACTTAATAAACTCCCCTTTTTTTATATATGTATGTTCTATATAATATATAACATATATAATTATATGTAACTATATAGATATATATATTAGTTCTGTCCCTCTAAGAGAACCCTGACTAACACTGCCCAGCATATCCACACTAGAGATAAGACTGGGAGGTAGGATGTAGGAGTATCTGCAGATCCCACCAAACCTGAAATAAGTGTTAACAGTGTTAACATGTATTTGCCTTGGGCAAAGAGTCTGAGTATCTATTAAGCAACTGTAGCATCTGTCTTATTTCTAAAATAAGGCTTGGATCAGATAATCTCTAAATTCCTTTCCAATATTAACATTCTATGAGTGTGTATCTATAATTATATCACATTAATAGCATATTTTGATTCTTTTGGGGAGCATTTGCATTTTATAAGAGGCAGCTGGGGGATAAGTAATGAAACAACACAGGATTTGAAGACTGAAGATCTGGGTTTCATTAAAAGCTCTGCTATACGCTAGTAACTTCTCTTCTGTGACCTTAATTTCCTTAATGTATAAAAGAGGGGCTGGGCATGGTGGCTCACACCTATAATCCCAGCACTTTGGGAGGCTGAGGTGGGAGGATCACTTGCACTCAGGAGTTCGAAACCAGCCTGGGCAACATAGCAAGACCTAAAAAAAAAAAAAAAAAAAAAAAAATAGCCCAGTGTGGGGCATGTGCCTGTAGTCTGAGTTACTTGGAAGGATGAGGTTGAGGATGCAGTGAGCCGTGATTGTGCCACAGGACTTTAGCCTGGGAAACAGAGCGAGACTCTGTCTCTAAAAAACAGCAAAAAATAAAGAGGGATACAAATTTTCACATTGGTAGCATATACTAAAGTATTCTATAATGAATTCTATAAAGAATTCTATAAAAATTCTATAATAAACATGTAAAATATAATACTATTTACATGTTTGATACAATTTTTATCCATTTTGAATTAAGTTATGGCAAGCAAACCAATCTGATTCAATTTTTTTTTTTTTTTTTTTTTTTTTTTTTTTTGAGACGGAGTCTCGCTCTGTCTCCCGGGCTGGAGTGCAGTGGCCAGATCTTAGCTCCGCCTCCCAGGTTCACGCCATTCTCTGGCCTCAGCCTCCCGGGTAGCTGGGACTACAGGCGCCCGCCACCTCACCCGGCTAGTTTTTTGTATTTTTTAGTAGAGATGGGGTTTCACCCTGTTAGCCAGGATGGTCTCAATCTCCTGACCTCGTGATCCACCCGTCTCAGCCTCCCAAAGTGCTGGGATTACAGGCTTGAGCCACCGCGCCTGGCCTGATTCAATGTTAACACTGGAAGTAACTATTTTAAAAATTCATTCATGTACACACTTTCTCCATAGCTTTCTATTTTAAAAAGTCAATCGAAAACTTCCAACCAACTTTATCATAATGCAACTAGTGGGAAAACAGAATTTTCTATACCTTCATCTGGGTTAGGTTTTGTGAAAGGTGGTTCGGTGAGGGGTGGATGTGGAAGAGGGAGATCAGTTCAGTGTAAGGGCCAGAAAAAGCAATAAGATCTGTGAAAGACCCAGAATGAAAGCCAAAAGAGCACTAACCAGCTATGGTTCCTTTCTATCTAGGTAATTTCTCCACAACTTCTCTCATACTCTCTCTTGTAGACAGGCAGCCTTTATTCTGTATCCTCTCCACAGGGATGTTATTTGCATCATATTAATTTACACATTTGCTTGTTCCTTTGCAGTGTTCTCGAATCTTGGTATGTTTGTTCTGTTTCTCCCCTTTTCCTGACCCACTGAATGGGAATGTATCTTTATCTCCCCTGGGTATTCAGTACAGAGATCTGTATCTGGTGATTTCTTAATAGATCTTGTTTGCTCACTTTCCTTAGCATGTTCCCTTCACATTAGGCAAATTCTGGACTACTTGAATCCCTGCCACTTGTTACTGCCTCCTACCCTGCCTGAAGGGCCCCTGGGGCCTGAGAGGCTCCTCTCTGCCCCACCTTCCTCCTCACTTGGTCTTAGCAGGATTCTCCCAGCAGAAGCTAAAGATGCTGAAGGAGCTCTCCAGGGCATGTGCACACTCATCTGGCTTCTTATCACCAGGAAGGCCAAAAACACAGAGGAACATGCAGCCCTGGGATAGATGACAAACAAAGAAATGAGACACTTACCTGGGAAAGGAATATGGCTTGCCTAAACTAAACCAGCTCCCCCGAACGAATCCAGACCCTATCCTTGACCATTCTCCTGTTGGAAATATAGGATTCTACATGATTCATAAAATGGAAACTCTGGGCCACAGCAACATAGACTTTTTTTTTTTCTTTTTGAGATGGAGTCTCACTCTGTAGCCCAGGTTGGAGTGTAGTGGCGTGATCTCGGCTCACTGCAAGCTCCGCCTCCTGGGTTCATGCCATTCTCCTGCCTTAGTCTCCCAAGTAGCGGGGACTACAGGCACCCGCCACCACGCCTGGCTAATTTTTTTTGTATTTTTAGTAGAGACAGGGTTTCACCGTGTTAGCCAGGATGGTCTTGATCTCCTGACCTCGTGATCTGCCTGCCTTGGCCTCCCAAAGTGCTGGGATTACAGGCGTGAGCCACCGCACCTGGCCAGCAATGTAGACGTTTAAAAAAATCTTGATTTAACTATTCAAAGAACTGAAATTTAAAACACAAGAAAAACTGCTATCAAGAACTTTTCAAAAATTTAATTTCTAGTATATACCTTGAGCTAAGTCTATCTGTCCACATTTTCATCACTTATAATGTCAAGTATTAAGATTCTGCTTTTTTTCAAGATCCTTAATTATCTGAGAAAGACCTGATTACATTTGTTTTACTAATAGAACCAGAAAAACATTCTTTATGCTTCACAAGGATTCTTCAACAAGAATTCAATAAAAAATGACATGGAGAGTAACCCTCAGCAACCCTGAAAATTAAAGTAACAAGAACATCCCATTCCTTAATTAACATTAGTTTAAGTTTTAATGTAATATAGCTTGTTACAAAATAAGTAGCAGGGAATTTGACTTACACTTGTGTTATGTGGGAGATCATCACTCCTCACTCACCTTTAATGCTGATGGGTCAAGTTCCCTTGTACTTACTTTCTCAAACATAAAGATCTGACTCAGCTGGCCACCTCCTTTCTCAATGACTGTGGAGATGTACAAGGCAGACTCCTGGATAAGATGACACAAATGCAATATCCACGCTGTCTTGTGGAACTCCAGGCTGACCAAAACCAGAGTCACTGTACGGAATTCAGATACATACTCTACAGGCTGGCCTTCATCAATCTGTAAAGACACATTGAATTATCTACCTGTATTTTCAACTATCAGCATCATGTTCAGGCATTTTTAATTATGTATTTCATGGTATATATGAGAAAATAACTTAAGGGTCTCAGCAAAAACTTAAAAGAAAATTCAGTATAGAAGATATACAAACCAATGCACTTGGAATTAAAACTGACTAGGCAGAATTCCCTGAAGAAATCTGTCAAGATTTACTCTCTAAGAGTTAATTTGACACATCCATTAGTCATTACACTCTTACTAAGGAATTCACATATATTCATATATATATATATACAATCAGTCAACTTATATTTACCAAACATACACTCTATACCCTTCTTACAGTGTACTAAATTGTTGAAGAACTAAAAAACAAATATGGTTTCCACTTTCTAGGATTGAGAAATCTAGCTAAAGGTTTAAGACATGTTCATCACCGTATTATGTTGGCACAGATGGGTAAATCTGCTGGAATTACAATAGGGTGCTGGAGATTAACTGGGTAATACAAAAAAGTTGTCACTTACAATTGTACACCTGTTTACATGCACGCGTGCACACACACACACACACAGACTACACGAGGATTCAAGAACTAGGAAATAACCTTCTTCAAAAGGTTTTTCATTATGAGTTTCCGCAGCTTTTGGTCAAGTTCAGAGTGTGGATCCAATTCCACTGCAGTTCTTAGAGTCTCTGAGAAAAGAAAAATAAAATGTCCCTGGCCATGTGGAAAATTAATGTTTAAAATTTGGGGCTTAGGTAGAAAGGACAAAGTAACTTACCAGCACTTGTACGGTAATGTGGTAGATAATCAAGGCACTTGTCAAAATGCTCATCAAAATCAAATGGGTCAATGATCTGCATATCTCTTAACTACGGAAAGGAAACTGCTTAATTCTGTGCCCCCACACAAGAAAGGCTGAGGATCACCCTTGTTTGCCTTTTATCTCCTCAGCCTCATTGTTCTACCTCATCTATCTTCATAGGAGAATATTCCCAGCCTCCCTCCTAAATTGAGTTCCAATGGTCTTTGGTTTGGCCAGGCAATACGTGAACACTATCAGAGCATTGCCCTGTGTAGTAGGAAGGCCTTTTCAGGATGTGAATAGATGAAGCTAGCCTCCTACCTTCACAGCTTCATCCTCCCTCATGATTTCCACTTCAAACATATACTGCTCGCAGAGCATCCAGCAGTTCCGGGATAGGACAATCTCATTTGCCTGAGCCAAATGCTGAGCTAACCGGACATCATCTACATCCCACCCAATCACCAAGAGGTGTTGCTGCCGCTCATCTCCAACAATAACCTGGGAAATCCGACCTGCAGACAGACCTATCCAGAAAAAATGAGATAAATGGAGAATAGCCAAACTCAATTGGGAAACTATGCAACAGGAGGGGTCTGGAATCCCCACATGGCTCTATGCATCATGCCAATCTTGTTATTGCCCTCAGCTGCAGAAGTCTTAGGTGAGCTAACCTTTAAAAATAATACCTTACGGGACAAAAAACCAAACACCGCATGTTCTCACTCATAGGTGGGAATTGAACAATGAGAACACTTGGACACAAGAAGGGGAACATTACACACTGGGGCCTGTTGGGGGGGGGGGGGAGGGAGAGGGATAGCATTATGAGATATACCTAATGTAAATGATGAGTTAATGGGTGCAGCACACAACTTGGCACATGTATACATATGTAACAAACCTGCATGTTGTGCACATGTATCCTAGAACTTAAAGTATATATATATATATAAAAAGAATGGAAAAACAAAAAACAAACAAAAAAATAACAATACCTTACGACCAGGCGCGGTGGCTCATGCCTGTAATCCCAGCACTTTGGGAGGCCGAGGCAGGCAGATGACCTGAGGTTGGGAGTTCGAGACCAGCCTGACCAACATGGTGAAACCCCGTCTCTACCAAAAATACAAAAAAAAAATTAGCCAGGCATGGTGGTGCACGCCTATAATCCCAGTTACTCAGGAGGCTGAGGCAGAAAAATTGCTTGAACCCTGGAGGCAGAGGTTGCAGTGAGCTGAGATCGTGCCACTGCATGCCATTCTAGGTGACAGAGTGAGACTCCATCTCAGGAAAAAAAAAAAAATCTTCCCCCCAGATTTCCTTCTCTTATATAATACACCTGGAGATGGACATTTTGTCTGTCTGGAGATGGTAAAGGAGAGTAGTGGAAGAAGAATGTACAAAGGGGCACAAGGAGACTTTTTGAGTGATAAGTATGTTCACTATCTTTATTGTGGTGATGGTTTCAAAAGTGTATAAATATGCCAATGTATAGTATCAATTATCCTTAATAAGACAAAAACCAAAAGAAACGAAAGATGGCAGGACAAAAGAGATGCCATATAAAACAGAATATAATTCTTTACCACTGCTCCTCAAAACACAAAAGAACAGCTGGAGTCAACTTTTGCCCTTAAAGAGGTTTCTGAACCCTTGTGAAGGAGCTTTGTGTATTGAACTTCCCCTCCAATCCTGACTCTGCCGTTGGTGAAACTTTGGCCTCTGTATATAGCTTTTTAATTTTTATTATATTGTGTTATATTTTTGATTCTGTCAAGCACTAACATAGTTCAAAAACTAAACTGTAAAGAATATATATTTTAAAATTTTGCTTCTACCTACATGCCCATCTTTACTATTTTCCTGATATTAGTAATTTTATTAGTTTCTTGTGTGTTTTTCCAGTGTTTCTATTTTCCTCCTTACACAAATGGCAGCATACTAAATACACTGTTTTGTATCTTACTTTTTTTCACTTAACTGTATCTTGGAGATACTGCCATGTCAAGACATCTTATTTTTTTTAAAGTTGCAGATAATCTTATTGAGTATACATATTATTTACTTAACCAGTCTCCTATAAATAAGTTGTTTTCAATGTTTTAAAATTACAAACCATATTACAATCAATAACCTTGCACGTGCAACATTTCATATGTGTGCAGGTATACCTATAGGATAAATGTCCAGAAGGATTGTGAGGTTAAGGAATAAATGCACTTCTAAGAGTAAATAGTATAGATGGTATGTAAGTGAAAACAAGACTTTTTAATATATATTTTTATATGGTTTAGTTTTTCTTGACATAAAAAGTACAATAAAGACAATAAAAATAAATACAATAAAGATTGCCAAGTCACCCTTATACTATTGTTCACTCACAGTAAGAAAAAGCTCATTCCTCAGACTCACCAGAGTACATTGTCCAGCATCTGAAGTTTTGCCTATCTATAGGTAAGACAGGTAGTCAGTGTACTTCCAATTGACATTTTTCTTATTATGAATGTTGATCATCTTTTTACATGTTAAAAGACATGCATTTCCTTGTCTATATACAATTTACTCATGTCCTTTGTCCATTTTTCTCTTAAGAGTATTATTCTTGATTTCTAAGTGCTCTTTCCCTAGTAGAGCAATTCACCCTTTGTCTATATGAATTGCAAATATTTTTTTCCCAGTTTATCATTTATCTTGAGGTTTTTATAGTGGGTTCCCCCTCACCAACTGGATCACTCTTTTAGGAGGTACTACCTAACTTTAACTGCAGGTCCTGGCCTTCTCTGGTATGATAGATCCCAAATTTCTCCTGTATCTCCAGACTGCATTTTCCTAAGGATATTTTTGGTAATCTTCCTTCCACCAGTATACTAACAGAGGAGGAGAGGTACTAGCAAAAGGTTCATAAAAAGTAGGTTCAAGTTCGTATCTAATTTGATGGCTGGTTTTACTATGTTTAAATAAGAAGACAGGCCAACTCCGGGGCATACAGCTGTTAGTGATCTTGAGTTCTCCAGATAGGACATGCTTGACTCCTCCCCATCTCATGCTTAGCTTCTGCTATTAATGACCAAGTTTCTCATTAGTTTTCTCAAGAATGCTTTATTGGCACTTATTTTGCTGTCCTTCAATCTAAACAAAAATGCAAAGCATGTGAGAGTTTAATTTGAGCAAAGCTTTTCCATTAGACTGGGAGATCCTTTGAGGCACAGACTATGTCTTCCTCATCTTTGTATCCAGTACCTATGAATCAAACAATGCTAAATAAACCAATATGCTGAATTCCACCTAAACATAGTCCTCCTCACTCACAGTCTTTTAAGTATTTAGAAAAACTGAAAAAATACCTGTGATATTTAGGATATCCCCTCCAAAACAGAGAACATCTGAAATCAAGTAAGAAAGAGAGAGGAAAATGAGTCAAAATCAGATATAAACCAGATCAGGGCAGAATCATATATGGTCAAAAGAATGGCCTACTGAGTTTATCCTCATGTCATCTTGTCCATTTGCTCACTCCAAGACTCAGGTTCCTTCTTCCTTCTTGTCATTTTCTCCCCAAATCTATCTGCGCCTACATACATCTTTTCTAAAATGGAAGTATTCCTGCTCTCTTCAAAGCCACCCCATTTGCAATAGGAATCTTATCCCCTTTTACCTTCTCGAGAACTTCACGCTGTTCCTAATCTCTCTACTGAAATATTCTCATCAATAGCAAAAAACAAAACCAAAACACACAAAAATAACCCACATATTCTTGGCTCTACCTTCTCTTCTGCCTATTAGCTCCATTTTTTTTTCCTGCTACATTCACAACAAACAAAACCCCCAAATCTCAAAAAAGTTGGCTACATATATTTTCCTCATCTCCCATTTACTCTTACTCTTAAATGTTTTCTCTGCCATTCTTTTTCTCAGTTTACTCCAATCTGACTTCCACCTCCACTACTTCAAATTATCAAGGTCATCAACAGCATTAATCTTGCTAAATTCAATACTTCTCTGACCTCACTGTACTTGACAGCTGTCATTTTCAACCCAGCTAGCTGCAGCTTTCTTCTAGAGACACTACCTCTCCTTTGGCTTCAGGAACACCACAATATCCTACCTCACTGGCTGTTTGTAGTTTCTTTTTCAGGTTCTTTCTCCCTTATCATAATCCTTCCCTGGCGTTCCTCAAGCCTCAGCCAAAGGCTCTTTCTCTTTATTTACGCTCTTCCAACGTGAACTCAATCGGTTCTTAAGTCCCACTTTATGCCATCAACTCACATTTTCATCTCTAACAGGGATCTCTTCTCTGAGCTCCAGGCTCAATCATAGGTGGATTCTCCAATTGAATGGAGTTATTCTCCACTTGAAAGACTTACTGGCATCTCAAACTCAACATATTCAAAACAGAACTCTTGATTTTCTTTCTCAGTGTTCAGTCTTTCCTGTCTTGGTAAATGACATGATCAATTCATTTATGAAAGCCAAAAAACTGAGTCCTTTTTCTCACCACTTCCCACTGATATTTAATGTATTGGCAACTTCTGTCTGTTGAACCTGCAAAATATATTTCAGGTTAATCTACCCCACGCAGCTCCCCTGCCATACCTCTACACCAACAATCTTCAGTCTTGACTGCACATTGGAATTGCCTATGAAACTTTAAAAGATCTTATTCCTGGGCCAACCTCAAGAAATTCTGATTTAAATGGCCTGGGGTGAAGCTTAGGCATTAAGAGTTTTAATTAGACAAGGTGGTACGGTACCTGTAGTCCCAGCTATTTGAGAGATTGAGGCAGAAGAACCTTTTAAGCTCAAGACAAACCTGGCAACATACTGAGACCCCAGTCTCTTCCAAAAAAAAAAAAACAAAATATAGAAAAAAGAATAAAACAATCAAAAAGCTCTTCAGGCAACCACAGCTGAGGTTGAGAACCACCACTCTAGACTAAATCGCCATCATCTTTCCAGGACAATTGTCTCTTCCAGCTTCTATTCTTAAATTCACTTTCCACCAGCATTCAATCTCCACACGGTAGCCAAAATCAGTTTTAAAGTGTTAAACAGATCATATTGCTCCCCTGCTAGACCTTTCCAGTTTTCCTTTATACAGAAATATATAATTCCAACTCTTTACTATGGACTACAGAGCTTGGTGATCTCATAGCTACTAACCCCCAACCTTGCCTCAAACCACTCTTCACCCTGCAAGCTACATTTTGGCCTGCACTGGCCTTCTGTTAGCTCCTGGAGCATGCCGAGTTTTCTCCTGTCTCAGGACCTTTGCACTTGGTATTCTGTCGGAAATGCTTTACCCCTAGTTCTTCACAAGCTGTTCCCCTCATCCTTCACGTGTCAGCTTAAATAATACCTCCTCAGAGGAGCCTTCTATGACCACTCTGTCTCATACACTCCCCTATCCTAAAATTATTTTGTTTTTTTTTATACCACTATGCTATGTTTATTTCCTTAATAGAATATAGAAGCTACAATTATTATTTACTTATTGTCTGTCCCACTAAAATGGAAACTAAATGAGGGTACTCTGTCTTACTTTGCCCTGTATTTCTAGTACTCAGCAGTTGCTGGTATTAGAGTACATACACGATAACAGAATTTTTATCTTCCCCTTCATCCAAACCTATGAGAAAAAGCAAACACCCTTCCATATGTATTCCTTAAGGATAACAGGTAAGTCAAATAATCAAATTCTTAACGGAGATGCCACAAAGTAATTATTCTGGTGAATCTCAGAATGATGGACAGAAACATATAGCGAGCTGTCAGTAAAGGATGAGAATGTTACCTAAGTACTAAAAGGTATAAGGTCAGAGTAATTTCTGTTGGGTAGGCCTAACCAAAAAGTTCAAGAGTGGGTTCTTGCCCTGCCTGCACCTATTACAGTCCATGTCACAGAGTAGGTACTCAAAACATGGGTACTGCACAAATGAGTTTTTTTCCAGATACTGGAAATTTGGCAAGTATCTAAAAGCTTAATACATGGCAGAAAATAAGAAAACACCTATTCCTTCCTCACAGGATCAAAATATAATAATAGAATAAAAAGATGTTTTATAAATTTGGTCTAAATACACACTTGAGATACATTATTGTTAGAACACTTTATTTTGAAATAAAATACAAATGTGCAAAGTAAATTAGCTCCTCCTGCCCCACCTTTGAACAATGAGTCAATAGAATGTAAGACTGGGTAGAATGGCAGATAATAGGCAAAGGTCTAGTTTTTCAGGGGCAACTTGAAGAAACCAAAGATGAATGATGCTAAAGGAATGACCCTTTAGTACCTGTTTTAAAGTACTTCTGACCACCTTCTTTTATAAACCCTCAGGAGCCCAGCACCACACCTTGTTACCCTACAATGATCACTCACACTCCACGATGTCACTGATGTAATAACTGAAGATGTGGGCCAGTTTGTCCATGTCACGTTCCGACTTGCAGGTCAGGCTGAACCTGTCCATTAATGCTGTAAACCCTGACCAACAAAGCAGAAATTACCATGTTAACTCCAAATCCTAACCTTTTGGCCCCTTTCTCCCCACACATCAGCCTGGTGTAAAGGAAGCAGATCTCTTCAAGCTGAGTAATTCCTTTATCCATTAACATGGTGCAACTTAGAAACTACTAAGGGCCAGGTTGGTTGCCGCTGCCATTGGAATCCAGAGGACCACCCTCTCTGCTTCTAGGAGCTGGAGATGGTGCCCTTTTCATCTGGAGCCAGCTCTTTCCCCCACCCTCTTAGGCAGCTGCCTGGCTATGGGAAACAACAGGATCCCTCCTCATGTCTGGCTAGAGAATCACTCACACGGTGAGGACAGGCACCTGGTATTACCCATCTTCATATCCCTGACACAGAATAAATATTTGTTAAACGAACGACTCTAGGAGTGGCTGCTAGATAGCTACGGCCAGAACAATGGCGAGCAGATACTTTACGACGCCAAGAACGAATTAATTGAAAGAATAAAATAACTGAAACAGAACGCTTAATAGAAAATGCTCGGGGTTGGGAGACACGGGTTCAAAGCCCGCTGCGTGGTCCTGTAAAAATCCTTTCCTCTGAGTTTCAATTTCATCATCTTTGAGGTGAGCTCAAGGGCTGAGCCGGTTCATCCCAAAAGATGTCTTCCCACGCTAAAAAGAAGACCCTCAAAGTTTCCCGCGGACGCCGCGGGACGAAGTTAAACTGTGCCTTAGCTCGCAGGAGGCTAGGTTTGTAACCGTCGCGGCCTCCAGGGGCTTAGACCCAACGGCCGCCTCTCCTGCAGGCCAGGAGGCTGAAGTGCCGGCCATCGCCCTCACCCGTCACATGGACGCCTAGGAGGACTTCCTGGGCCGTGGCGAGCTCGGGTTCCGATCCCCGGGGCTTCCGAAAGACCAGTAGGTCGGGAAGCAGTGCCGCCAAGCGGGACTCCACCGGCCACAGAGGCGGCTTCGCATGCCGCCTGCCAGTCACCATAGCTGCCCGCCCAGGTACCGGAAACAGGGTCCAGCTGCGTAGCAGCCAATCCGCATGGCAGGCTCTGTTGGAGGGTCCTGCCGCCGACCAATCCGCGCGGGCTTCCTTGAGGCAAGCCAATCGGAAGCGGCTGCAGTCCCCGCCCCACCGCCTTCCCACAACCTTCGCGGGGCCGAGTTCCGCGGGGAGAAGGGGCTGGAGGTGCTGCAGTCTGCGCTTTCAAAGGAGCAAAGCTGTCTTTTCTACAGGAAACGGGGGAAGTGTAGACGCTCCTGCGGTAAAGCCGTTGATGTGAGATAAATATCGAGATGTTTTTCCCCCATACCACAGAGTAGAATCTTGGGTCATCTCTGAATTTGGTAAGGACAGGTTCTACTGGCATAAATCTAAGCCAAACTCAAGCATTTTGACTAAATCTATCGAATACTGTCAGTCCTTTTCCTTCATTGTTGTGGTGAGTTTCTCCTCTTATCTGCCAGGGCAGGTCTTCTGCTCTCATCATGAATGCTACCTGGGGCTGTTTGTCTCTCGTTTGTGACAATGGCATATCGGAGGCTTCTAGTCTTTATTGTTTAGATTCCCAGCGACCGTAAGGTAAAATAGTAACAAGGTGAGCATGCTGTGGATTTTTAACCATCAGAAAAGTACTTTTGTTTTGGTCTTCTGCCAAAACAAAATCTAACAAAATGTAAGAAGTACATCTTCACTACCTGTAATTCTACAATACTTAATCAAGGCTGTTTTTGTGATAAGGGCTAATTTTCATCACATTTTGGTAAACATTTTCAGTCGTAGCATCAAATGTATGATCAGCCTGCAGTTGACAGAAAGTATCTCCTCAACAGGGTGGAAGGGCCAAAAGGGAAGAAATTAAGGGGAGATAAAGCTAAGAGGCCCAGACATTACAAGTTTGATACTGTTTACAGAGACACCGTCCATGCAGACATGTCTTGTCGGCAGAGGTCACAATTTCAACATTGGAAACACAACCTAGAACCCAGGAGTTGCAGATTCCCCAAAAGTCACATTACTTTTCAGTTATTTTTATAAATTTATTTTAAAAAATAACAATTGCAATGACATTAATGATTGATCACCTGTACACCCCCATACTGCTAGGGGAAAAACCTTCGATATAGTTGAGTCCCAAAGAAAAATCAAGACATTATTACCAGGCACCCTATAGCCACAAAATGCTCTGTTGGTCCAGTGGCATCGACACTGACATGTTCAATGTACCAGTGCAGTTAAAATATATACACTTTAAATTATCCTGCCAAAAAAAAAAGCACTCAAGTTGCATAACTAGGCATCAAACCAATTATTCATTCATCCATTCACTCTTTCTCCATCTGTGAAGTCATCACTACAGTCACAAATAAAAATGAATAAAAGAACTAGAATCAAAGAAAAAATCCAAATGTCAATATCCTGCCCCCACTTTGTGGGCTACTATGGTGTGCTAAAGTGACCACAAGAAAAGGGTCATGAGCTATTTGAAATGCAATGACAGAATGACAACTGAAGCATTTCAAACAAAATTCAAACTCATCCCCCACAAATAAAAAATTCAGCAACAAGGTTGGCCTTACTATGTACAAACTTACAGACACAAATAAATAGCATCTTCTAACTGTTGGTGGCTTAAGCACTCAGAGTTATATCTGAGTAATTTCTTTCTGAATTCTGCATCTTAGACTCCTAAATTAACCAAGGAATATAAATTCCTCATTGTTAGTAATCTATCCTCTGAAAAACTTGGGACTTACTGAATAACATTAATATCCCAAACTCTTATAGAGAGCCAGAAGTTTCTAGTGAGCTCACCAAAGGATCAGCCCTTTGACATCTGGAAGCCAGGACAGATTACCAGATCCCTGGGACTAGGAAGATTTCACTTCCTGTTTCCTTTGCATAGCTCTGTACCTCTATTTCTATCATTACAATGATCTCTCTTTGTGGTGTTTTTAGAGGGCTTAATTTCTGTCTTAATACAGTTAAGCTGAAGTCAAAGAACCAATTTTTATTCTTGGTATTTGACCCCCAATGTTCCTCAGAATTATTGGGTTTTCCTTGTTTCCAGAGAAGGCAGCCAACTCTTCTGAAATATCATCTTAGTTCTCTCAGGGTTCAACATCTAAAAGAGAAATAGAATTCTGAGGCACAACCCATTCTGGGAACAGTGGCCCAGTTCCTGATCCTGCAGGCATGTTTCTTTCTAGTCTGCAGTTTATTCTCACAGTACGGATGCAATGAGAAAACCTTTCTGCACAAGGCCTATGGAGAAAACATGAAAACTGGCACCAAAGAATCAGCTGCCATGGGAAGAATGAAAATGCTCGTTTTCTAGGGCCAGCATTGTGCTGCGGAAGTGAAGCCAACATCCACCTCAAGCTTTAGTGGGTAACTTGGACTCTGTTCAGGACAGCGTGACTGATCAGTGCTTTCCAGAAATTGCCAAGGACCAAATCTCAGGCTTCTTCCTTTCAGTGCTTGTTAAAGGTTCTAGAGTGTGAATTACTCTCTTCATCTTAATGATCCATTCCAGGTATCCATCCACTGGAGAATCGTGCTCTATGATAACGTATGGGTGTACATGCTTGCTCTCTCCCCCCCCAGGATGAAACACATGAGGCTGTCACAAAGTCTATGACTAAAAATCTCTAGTTTGGCTCTCCCTTTAGGAGTACTACAAATGTCCTCAGTGCTTCAGCAAAGAAATTGTTGAATAGTCTTGTTCTCTACTTAGGAAAGGCAGTTTCAAGGTTCAATATCCTCTACATTGTCTTAGAAGTAGCCACAGCAAGTACGATGGTCCAGATGACCAGTCAACAGAGGGACAAGCAGGCCACAACTTTTCAAAGCTAGAAAAAGAGATTCAGCAATGTATATTTTTAGTGCTTGAGTCTTTTATCATTCTATCCCCAGAGTTAGCTTTTTCTTGGCTCCAGAAATACCAACCTACCATCTGGGCAGACAGGAATTCTTATTATTACCACAGATTAGAAGAATGTATCTCAGAAATTTATTGTTTCCATATCACAAGATAGAACTTCCTTGCTTGGAAGCCATCTCTGAATACAAAGCGTCCATTCAGTTAGTCAGTGTGAGATTCCCCCACCAGAGGGATAAAATACTGTCTAGATTCCATGGGAAGGAGTGGGCTGCTGCTTTCCTGATTGCAGTTTTGGTTGAGAAGGTTGTTTTTCCCTGCTGAGATGGCTGGCTCACTTCACCAGTCAACATAAGTGCTTTGTGTACTGCTGGGGTGGCATGTGTCTCCTTGCATCATCCAAATCCATGAAATGTCAGTGTCATCAACAGTCTGAAATAGGTCCTGACTGAAAGAGTAGGACAAAGGCTTGCAACTTCAATTTGCCAGGCATTGCTGCAATTGTAATACTGAGCCACTTATGAAAAACTAAGTGGTTTCCGTCCTGTAGAAAAGGGCAGAATGTGATCGTCAATGTCCCATTGGAAGAGTTGATCAATTTCCTGGAACAGTGAGAAACTGGTGAGAAACATGACCTTGATCAGCTCCATCATATGGCCTGGGGTTAGGACACTCGGATGATCTGTGTCATTGCTTCTTCATCGGCTTGGTTTGGATCCTAGAGACAAAGATGACACAATAATTAAAGTCCTTTGCAAAAGCAACAGGACTCATGGCTCACTACTTATCCTCAAGAGAATACACATAACTTTACCAAGTAAATCAAAGGCTTGTAATACATCTTAAGTCTGCATACATGGCTTAAGTACAGTCCCATTAGGAAAGAAGAGACAATAAACCTTATTCTTAAAAGAACTTGAAGTCTGGCCTGCGCTCCATGGTGAAACACTCCAGAACTGTTAGTGTATCTCTTTCCTAAGAACCTTGTGTTGTTCTCTATACTTAAGGGTTAAGAGTATTCAGGTGGCTAAGGAAAAGACCCAGAGAAACCATGTCATGCTCTATTTTTGTCACTGTTTTTTGATCATCATTTAAATACTAAGTACTCAGCAGGGCTGGAAAGAATCATTAGAATCTATACACTTTAATGTACTCATTTTACAGATAAATCTGAAGGCCAGATGGGTAAAGTGATTTGCCTGGACTAGGGTCAGGGTCAGAAAGTTAGGAGCCCAGCAAGGGCTAACTCCCAAATCTCCTGACTCCCATTTAATCTTTTTTCCACTAAACTCTATATGCTGTTTCTCACTTAAGACCTACAGTGTTAACACAAGGATAAATCCTTGGAAGCTTTTTGCAACACTCTGCAAGAACCACCTTTAGTTCCCCCATACCAAGGCTCTGAAGCCTTGGTAGGCAGGATCTGAGAAAAAGCTAAAAGACTTCTGGAGACAGAAGACTGGAACTGGGTCTTGAACAATGAGCAAAAACAACTAGCATTTACTGAACTCACCATGCACTAGGTATAGTGCTACATAGATGCCTAATGTGGATTACTGAATGAAATCTCTACAACATTGCTGTGAAGTATCAACAGTATTCCACTTTACAGATAAAAATAAAGAGGCTGAATTGACCAAGATCATATTGTTAGCACAAAGAATGAGGAGAGTTCCTGGCACAATGCCCTCCTATAGCTGTCAGGCCCACATTCACACACTGTATGAATGAACAGCAATGAGAAAGGAGGGGCTCTCACAGTACAGGTGAGGACTAATAGCACTGAAAGAGTTGTTAGTGTTCATGTGTGGGGACACTGAGGAAACCTAGTTTGACTGTTGAGAGGGGTGATAAGGCAAAGTTGCTCAGACGTTATACAGAAATAGTTTGAGATTTGATGCAGTTAAGAAATGAGGAACTATTAATAGCATGCATCCTTGACCTGGGGACTGGCAGGTTAAAAAAAACACTTTAACCATGTTTTCAGTTCCAGTCTTCTGTCTGGCAGTACTATATAAGGTCAATTAGAGGAGACTGGAGATTAATTTGATGGATATTGCAATAGTGCAAGTGGAATGTGATGTTAATATAGAATGGAGTATCAGCAAATGGGAGGAATCTATTAATTCAAGAAACACTGATTGCTTGGTTCAGAACTGGATACTAAACCCAACAAATACATCTAAGTCAGTACTTAAATACAACTTACTTAAATAGAACTAAGTCCAATAAATATAACAGAGAACAAAACAATCCTGTATCCTCTATACAACTTATAGTCTAGTGAAGGAAACAATCTCGAAAAATTCGACAACATAATTATTATTACACTGTAAAGAAAAGGGCCAAGTGCAATGGTGTGCGCTTGTAATCCTAGCACTTTGGGAGGCCAAGGCAAGAGGATCGCTTGAGCCTAGGAGTTTGAGACCAGCCTGGGCAACAAAGTGAGACTCCATCTCCACAAAAATTTTAAAACTTAGCTGGGCATGTGGTGTGTGGCTATAGTCCCAGCTACTCAGGAGGCTAAAGTGGGAGGATCACTTGAGCTGGGAGGTCAAGGCTAAAGTGAGCCATAATCACACCACTGCCTCCAAAAAAAAGAAAAGAAAAGCTGTTGTAAGAAAATACTGAGAGAGAAGAGACCTACTCTAGATAGGGTATTTAATTAAACCCGGACCTAACAGATGGGGAGATAGCCATGAAAAAGATAGAGCAAAGGGCACACAGACTGAAAATTCTAAGGACAAAGGCCCATGGCAGGAAATAGACCAATGAACAGTAAGCAGCAGCATAGAGACCAAGAAGTAGAAATGAAGTTAGACAGGAGCTGGAGCATGCAAAGCTTTGCTGGGCATAGTAATCACTTTGGATGTCAGTCCAAGTGCAAATGGGAAAGGATAAGCGTTGAAGGAGCTTGAGCAGAACAGTGACTTGATAGGATAAACATTTTAAAAAGATGACACTAGGATGTGGAGAGTAGGCTAGAGAGGGACAAGAGTGGAAGAAGGGAAACGAAATTAGGCAGCTATTTTATAAACCTAAGCCAAAGAAGAGAGGATAAGACCAGGCTCATGTCAGTTAGAAGGGAAAAAAGTAAACATTCAAATTATATTTGTGATAGGGTAATAAAACTTGCTTAATAAAAATAAAACTTGTTTCTTGAAAATTAAGAAAACTGTGACTTTCAAGAAAGAATGGATAGTAATAACTGACAAAGATGAAGAGCAAAGACCACTGGATGAAAAACCTTTAGTACTCTTTCTTTTTGAGACAGGGTCTCACTCTGTCACTCAGGCTGGAGTGCAGTGGTGCCATCTTGGTTCACTGTAGCCTCAACCTCCTGGGCTCAAGTTATCCTTCCATCTCAACCTTCCAAGTAGCTGGGACGACAGGCATGCATCACCAGGCCTGGCTAGTTTTTGTATTTTTTTGTAGAGGTGGAGTTTTGCCATGTTGCCCAGGCTGGTCTTGAAATCCTGGCTTCCCACTTCAGCCTCCCAAAGTGTTGGGATTACAGGCATGAGCCACCAAGCCTGGCCTAGTGATTTTAAGATTAAAGAGACATAAGATTGCATCTAGTTTAGAGAATGTGAGTAGTCCCAGAGTATGAAAATAGCAAGAGGACACTGCTGAAGTCTTCAACTCAAGTCAAGACAAGGTAATAAAGAGAAGAATAAAAGGTATATGTATTCCTACCTGCATATGGGGACTATCCTTTTCCTTTGGAGAGAAAAATCGTCCACCTTCACCACGCTTCCGTGCCATGGCATGACGGTGCCGAGACTCATGCAGGTATTTCTAAAATGAGAAATAAAACCATTTAACTATTAATACTATCCAGAACCAGCACAGTTATCTAGTGCACAAATTCCATTCTCCAAAGTTTAAGACAGCTGGGATCAAAGCCACAAGGGACAATTATGACTTAGAATGATGATGAAAGCTTTGGAGAAAACACCTAGTAAGTAAGATAGCTAACCATATATAACTAGTAAGAATGTAAGAATGTGAATGCTTACAGTATGAAGTTTTTTAAAAAAATAAGATTACTACTTATACTTCCCAATATACCCTTCCCTCTGCTTTAATAACAGGCCAAATTTCATTTGAGCAAATGAGTGTTCAGTAAAAAGACTTTCCTAGCATTGAAGTTTATTATTATTATTATTTTCTAGAAACAGGGTCTCACTCTGACACCCTTGCTGCTGGACTGCAGTGGCATGATCACGAATCACTGCAGCTTTGAATTCCTGGGCTCATATGATCCTCCTGCCTCAGCCTCCCAAGTAGGACTACAGGCATTTGCCACCTCACCCGGCTGGACTTTCCTAGCCTTATCTGCATGTTAAGTGTGATCAGGTAACTAAATTCTGGCTAGTGAAAGGTACACAACTTCTTGAAAGTTTCCTTGAAAGAAAGGGTACCTGGCCGGGTACGGTGGCTTACGCCTATAATCCCGCACTTTGGGAGGCCGAGGCAGGTGGATCACTGGAGGTCAGGAGTTCGAGACCAGTCTGGCCAATGTGGTGAAACCCCACCTCTACTAAAAATACAAAAATAAGCTAGGCGTGGTGGCACGCACCTGTAATCCCAGCTACTCGGGAGGCTGAGGCAGGATAATCACTTGAAACTGGAAGGGAGGTTGCAGTCAGCTGAGATTGTGCCACCGCACTCCGGCCTGGGTGACAGAGCAAGCCTCAGTCTCAGGAAAAAAAAAAAAGAAAGAAAGAAAGGGTACCTTTCTTGTTCCCTTTCTTCCTAGGCTGGAGTCTAAGCAGGAATCTTGGACTATGAACAGCACACTAGCAATATTAAAGCAGTGAAACAGGTCTTGAGGACTGTGAAAATGTGCTACCAGTCCAGGATAATTTATCTCTGGACTACTTTTATGTATGAAAAGGAATAACATCTTATTTAAGCCACTGTTGGTTTTCGTTATTATAACTGCAGCTGCATACAGTAATAACAAATGCTAACTCTTACGAAAGAGATAACAAGTATCTAACGTCAATTTTTTGGAAGGTACATGAGAAAACAAGCCATATAAAAGATAATTTCAAAAGTAGAACCCTGCTATTCTCCTCTCCTATATCCTTCCCAATGTTATACATACCCTTCTCTCCTTTGGAATTTTCCCTTCTGCCTCTAGTTTAGCCCGGGCTTGCCTCCTCTTAAGAATACGGTGGTATTGTTTGGCATTCACGTAGAGAGGCTCTTCTTCAAGCATCTCTGCTCCAGGTAGAGGGATTCTTTGGATAGCAGGCACAGAGCCAGCCCCAGGAACCATCTGTGTGAACAGGAAACCAGAGCTTATTGGTGGCATGAAGTATGGACATAGAGTTTCTTGGTTTCTCTTCATCCATTTTTTTCTAAATACCACAAAAAGTAATTTGTATGGGGTACTTGGGTACATTCAGATCCCTGGAGAAATTTATGCTAAAGATCTGCACTTTAAACAAACACCCCAGATGACTGTGTCATAGGAGGTTCAGGTGCCACTCTGAGAAACTATATAAGCATGCCCTAATTCATGTCTACCCATGGCTGTAGATATTTCCGCTGCCATCTAATGGTCAGGAACAGTAGTCATAAGACAAACAGCACAAAAACAGATGAGACTAAGTGCTACTAAATGCCTATATTTATAAAAATAATTTAATAGTTAACTTATAATTCAATCCTAATTTTTCTTAAAAAACACCAAAACACTGTACTAAATGTATGTGAAAACAAGTAACAGAGTCCTGTACTCCACAGCTCTTTCCCAGATACAACCGCTTTGAATAACTATATTGAATCTTTTATAAAAATTATTTATTTATCATTTAGTTCATAGAAACAAGGTCTCTGTAGGTTGCCGAGGTTGAGCTCAAACTCCTGGACTTAAGCCATCCTCCTGGATTAGCCTCCCGAGTAGCTAGGACTACAGGTGTATGCCACTGAGCCAGGCTTGCTTCTGTTTCTTTTCATAGCTTCCTCCACCTCTGTGCAGACTTCTGTTACTCATTCTTTTTTTTTTTTTTTTTAGACGGAGTCTCGCTCTGTCGCCCAGGCTGGAGTGCAGTGGCCGGATCTCAGCTCACTGCAAGCTCCGCCTCCCAGGTTTAGCCATTCTCCTGCCTCAGCCTCCCGAGTAGCTGGGACTACAGGCGCCCGCCACCTCGCCCGGCTAGTTTTTTGTTTTTTTTTTTTTTAGTAGAGACGGGGTTTCACTGTGTTAGCCAGTATGGTCTCGATCTCCTGACCTCGTGATCCGCCCGTCTCGGCCTCCCAAAGTGCTGGGATTACAGGCTTGAGCCACCGTGCCCGGCCTACTCATTCTTAATCTATGCATTTTAACATCCTATTTTGACATATGAGGATTTAGCTTTCACTCACACCACCCAAGTCTTCCTATCTTCCCAATACATTTATATCACACTTTTTTTTTTTTTTGGTTTCTCTATCAATTACAATCTTTCTAATTTTTAGCTTATTTCTTATTTCATCCATCATGGGCAATACTACTTTCCACTTCTCAAAGATTAATATATTATTCCCTTCATTATTTGAATTCTGAAAAGAATTGCATAAAATCACTATTTATCCATTGCTTTATCTCCAGCATCTAGAATAGTCCCTGGTGAATAGTCCCCGGCACACAGTAGGTGCTCAGAATGAATTATGGTTTGTCATAATGTTATTGTAAAAGTAGATTACTGACTGCCTTAAGGATCGATCTCAATCCCAAGAGGTCAACATAATAAATTTTAGGAGGCATCAAGTTGCATGTTCAAGAAAATTTCGAAGACAAAGCTGAAAAATACATTTTCTTACCATGACCATCCCTCCTGAATTGACCACATTGCCTGCCACTGGTAGTGTCACAGTGACAGTCCCTTGCCCACTGCTGGTTGTGTTGGTATTGGCTCCTGTCTGAACAATCTGTGCTCCTGCCAAACTGGCTGCTGGGATAGTGATCATGCCTGAAACAGGGACTGTAACTTTAAGAAAACAAAACATAAAACAAACAAAAAACAGGCACACAGAACAGAAAGAAGGGAGCACAGTTAGTCCCTCTTCTATCTGGTACACACTCACTGATCCTGGCAAAACACACTGAAAAACACAAGGGGAGAAAAAGTACTCTCCCACTCTGGTGTGCTATATATAATCCAAGTAATCACAATCTTTGAAATTCTATTAACTCTCTAGGTCCCAGTTTTGAGTAACTCTATCCTTACCAGTTTTCAAAAGGTGAAAAGGTTTGGCAGTCTCTTCTTCTACAGGTCAGTCTGACTATAGCTGTACCTACTGCTCTTGTACATATGAGCAATCTGCTTTAGAATAGAGATTTTAAAACTTATACTTTGTTTATCTCAAACTGACAATGAGTCAGTTGTAGTATTAAAACTTAAAATTAAACCAAACATTCCAAGTCCCCAGACTATCAACAGCAGCGCTTCAGGATTTGTTCACCATTCTGTTTGAGCTCTTGCCTGGGCTCAATCCAGTTCAGGGCCTCCCCCGAGTAATATGAGAGCACACAGTGCACTCTCTGGATCCTGTATATTGCAAATTTTCAATCACAAAGTCATGGAATCTAACAAGGATGTCCTTTTTTGATTTAACTATTTGACTAACAAGTGCTTCCAAAAGCCTTCAAGTTCAGTTTGTGCACTCCTCCTCCCAGACCAAACAGATCTCTCTATTATTTATGTTATCTATTCCTAAAACATACTTCCATGAGGGCCCTGCGTTGTATTTATTTGTTCCCATGTCTCTCTTACTAGATTAGAGGCTCTTTGAGAACTCTTCTAAGTAAAAGTGCTGTATACGTAATAGTCATTTAAAGTAATGGAGTGACCCAGAAAAAAACATAAGCAGCAACAGCACTCTAAAGTCAACTTGATTTTTGATCTGTTTCTCTCTTTCCCAATAAACTCCCTATTTCTAATCTTCTGTTTAGAAACACTCTTCCCTAAAAGCTTACACAATCCCTAGATTAGCAACCACTGTAGAAACTGCTACACATGGAATCATTGTTGGTCATGGATGGTGACAAGAAACCAACAAACAATGGAGAGCTAGAGGAAATCTTTTTTTTTTTTTTTTGTCCAAAAAATATGTGGTGTCAAGTTCACCACTCAAATTCTAAAGGTATCAGTTGCCTAAGGGACAAAAAAGTTGCCCCAAGAAGTCCTAGGGAAACTTATGGGTACACTTACCTTGCTGGAGAATGGTGCCATCTGCATTAACTGGCTGATAGACAATGGTCTGCCCTTCAGCAGTCTGTGCCACTTGCTGTCCCTGGACAGCAATCTGCTGCTGTGTCTAGAGGAAATAAGTAACGACACAATTCAATAGATCCCAAAGATACTAACAAAGAACCATGTAGTCCTTAAAAAAAAAAAAATTATTTTTTTGAGACGGAGTCTCACTCTGTTTCCAGGCTGGAGTGCAGTGGCACAATCTTGGCTCACTGCAACCTCCGCCTCCTGGGTTCAAGTGATTCTCCTGCCTCAGCCTCCTGAGTAGTTAGGATTACATAGCATGTGCCACCATGCCCAGCTAATTTTTGTATTTTTATGGGGTTTCACCATGTTGGCCAGGATGTCCTCGATCTCTTGACCTTGTGATTAGCTTGCCTTGGCCTCTCAAGGTGTTGGCATTACGGGTGTGAGCCACCATGCCTGGCCAAAAATATATTTTTTTATGGTTTTCATCCCCTTTTCTACTATACATGCTATACATGAAATATCTGACTCAGTTATCTGACTCTTCCAAATCATTTGTGCTCCTGTGTGACAGAGCTAGTGGAATTACCTGAGTCTGGCCAGCAGTGACGGCCGTCTGGGGCTGCTGGATGATGATCTGCTGTGTCTGGCCCTGCTGGCCCTGCACCTGCACAGCCTGTCCACCCTGGATCTGGATCTGTCCAGGTGGGACCAACTGTATCTGCAGAAAAGAACATAAAAAAGGACTGTACTCTACTGACACTGGTCTCCTTTGGTCCTGAGAGTTATCCACATTTCTCTAGAAAGCAGAAAATGTTCTGAAGAGGAAAAAAGAAGTCCTGCTCTGCCCTCCATTATGAAGTAGAGACAACTTATTTTCCATTTATGAAACAATCAGGGAATTTTGAGCACTGTCTGGATATCTGATATTAAGAAATCAATCTCAGTTTTTATAAAAGATAGCAGTGGTATAATCATATATATTGAAAAGCATGTATATTTAAAATACGCTCTGGGCCGGGCATAGTGTGGCTCATGCCTATAATCCCTGCACTTTGGGAGGCCGAGGTGGGTGGATCACTTGAGGTCAGGAGTTTGAGACCAGCCTGGCCAACACGGTGAAACCCTGTCTCTACTAAAAATACAAAAATTAGCTGGACACGGTGGTGCATGCCTGTAATCCCAGCTACTTGGGAGACTGAGGCAGGAGAATCACTTGAACTGGAGGCGGAGGTTGCAGTGAGCCGAGATCACACCACTGCACTACAGCCTGGATGACAGAGCGAGATTCTGTCTCAAAAAAAAAATAAAAAAATAAAATATACTCTAAAGCGCTTTATTATTTTTTTTAACCTTGCCATTTTGGTGAATAATGAAGTACTTTTTTACAGAGGAAATAATATATATATTAAAAATGTTGACAGCCAGGCACAATGGCTCATGCCCGTAATCCCAGCACTTTAGGAGGCTGAAGTGAGCAGATTAGGTCAGGAGTTCAAGACCAGCCTGGGCAATATGGCAAAACCCTGTATCTACTGAAAAATACAAAAATTATCCAGGCATGGTAGGACATGCCCGTAGTCCCAGCTATGTGGGGAACTGAGGTGGGAGGATCATTTGAGCCTGGGAGGCAGAGGTTGCAGTGAGTCAAGATCTGTACCACCGCACTCCAGCCTGGGAAACAGAGCGAGTACCTGTCTCAAAAAAAACAAACAAAGAAAAAACCCAAAATGTGTTCTACCCTAGTCAAATGTGACAACTGCAGCCCAGGACAACACCTTGATAAGGGGCTTGAGAGGACCTTGAAAGAATCCAACAAAGCTATATCAGGATTCCTAACTCACAGAAACTATCAAATAAACTTTTTTTTTTTTTTTTTTTTTTTTTGAGACAGAGTATCGCTCTGTCGCCCAGGCTGGAGTGCAGTGGTGTGATCTCGGCTCACTGCAAGCTCCGCCTCCCGGGTTCACGCCATTCTCCTGCCTCAGCCTCCCAAGTAGCTGGGACTACAGGCGCCCGCCACCATGGCTGGCTAATTTTTTTTTTTTTTTGTATTTTTAGTAGAGACGGGGTTTCACCGTGTTAGCCAGGATGGTCTCGATCTCCTGACCTCGTGATCCACCTGCCTCGCCAAATGTTGTTTTAAGCTGCTAACTTCTAGGATAATTTGTTATACAGTAATAGATAATTAAGGCAGTGTGACACATTATATTCCTCCTATTAGTTTCCAATAACCTCACCAATACTTACTACTGTCATTAATGTTTATCAAATTTTTGTTGATTTAATTTGTATCTCCTATTTGGTCCTAGGATTGGATAGCTAAACCTTAGAAAGCAATTATGGAAAGCAAGGGATCATGTGCCATCCAAATCTATCTTCTTTCTTTTTTTAATGGCTATAGCCACTTTCTTAGGAGTATTATCAAAAACCTGACAAGAATCTTGAAAAATATTTCTCTAAAATTTGGAACTAAAAAACTGCAATACAACCCTTTAAATGTTGGGTGTACAAAAGCCTATTTTCATATAACTAGTGGATACATTTTTTTTTTAAGCACAAAAAAGAAAGCAGTGAGGAGAGCCCCACAGTTCAACATTTCTAGTATTTTATATTCAAGAATACCTCCTAAACTTAAAAGCCAGAATGCATGGCTACTACTAAGTAACCTTCTCTTTACCTCTTTTATTTCAGCATTGCTTCAACAGAGATGGCAGTTTGGAAGGAGGATACTTTCAGAAAGCTAGATTTTTATAGCCAGGTCACTTTCCATCCATAATTTCAACTTGGGACCACCTTGGTCTGGAAAGAAGAACATGCCTAGAATCTTAAGTTATCACAAAGTCTACCAGCTGATAGGAAAAAGGACTACTGAAGGAAGGAAGGTGAAAAAAACAGGTCAATGGGTTCCATGTCTTAGAGACATTCATGGATCCTATTTTGTTAGGGGATAGATTGCCTAGGTTTCCTTAATTATTTTTTCCAAATACTTAGCTAATTGGCATTTAAAAAGTATTGGCAAATAAATAACTAAACAAATTTATCTGGTTATGTGAACCAACTTCATTTCTAAGTTTATATTGGCTATTAGGATTTCCTCTATCTATTCATATTCTTTGCCCATTTTTCTACTTTTGTATAAATACATAAAAGTTATTTATACATATTCTGAATACAAACTCAGTTATATGTATTAAAAATATCTTTTCCAAGTTTTCACCTCGTTTACTTTCATTTGATATATTTCAATGCATATTATGTTTTAAAATAGTCAATTTGTTTTTAAAAAATCCTTCTCTGTAGCATAAAAATTCTCTTATAATTTTCTTTTGAATTTTCCAAGTTTACTTTTCTACACTTAGATCTTTAATCCACCTAGCAAATATTTTTTAAAATACAGTGTGAAGTAGAAATCAATTTCTTTTCTGTATCATTCTTCAGCCATTTCTTCACTGATATGTTTATACCACTTTTATTACATGCCAACTTCCAATATTCTTCTATTTCTTGGCTCTCTCTCTGGTTCTAGTGTCTTTCTCAGGCCAAGGATTTTAATCTAAAATTATATGCAGAATTTTTCATGAGACTGGACATCTGTACTTTTTCTTAGAGGGTGCAAGCTTTACTAGGATTCTAAAATAGAGAATACAATTCAAAAAAGGTTAAGAAGTACTCTTCTTTAAAAAATGGCTACTCAAAGAACACTAATGAGAAAAAAAAAAAAACTCCTATACAAAGGGGAGTAAAGCCTTAAGCATTATAAGGGAGGCTATGGAATCTCACCTAGAGAGCTTTACTTATGTAACAGAATATATTTTTTTCAGCTTCGTTAGTTATAGCTCTATTGGAAGCAGGGAAATAACTCTTTGAAGGTTCCTTATAGCAAAATAAAATCCCATAAAAATCACAGAATTTAGAGTTAGAATGAACCTTACATATCATCTCATATAAATTTTATTTTTAGATGAGCAAACCAACAATTAAATAACCTGGCCAAGATCAGAATGCTTATTTAATGGCAGACCTGGTAATGAAAGCTGGATCACTACACTCACAGTATACTGATCCTAACAATACCACACTGTCTCTACTCAACAGTGGAGAAGGCACAACAAGCGGGGCTGGAGAGGAAGCAAAGAGAGAACAGAAAGGATATAGCAATAGGGAATTGAGGAAAGCACATGTTGAAAAGATATTTAAAGCCTCATATATTTATGCAAGGAGAAATGTGAAAACTATTTTTAATCCCAAGTACAATTCTGTCTTGGCAAAACTTTGCCAATGGGCTCAAATATGCCCTTACCCTTTACCCAAGCAATCCCCAATCCAAAGAAATTATCCTGAGAATTCAGTTGAAAAATAAAACTATTGTGCCCAAATATGTTTACCTACAAAAGCAAATGAAAACCAGAATCCTTAACTATATTTTATAAATTAGAAATTCTGATTCATCAAGGTGACTGAACATTACGAAAGGATTAAAAAAAAACAAAACAAAAAAACAACGAAAACACAACCCCACATGCATGGTACAGTTATGCCCAAAAATTATGCATGAAAACACAAGACAATACACAAAAAGTACAAGTTTGATTTATGAGCAGTGTGATCATGGCTGCTTTTTTCAACTTAAAATTCCTTCAGAAAACTAAGACATTAACATGACTGCTATAACTGTTGAAACAATACAAAGATTTAGATAGAATAACTAATAGTTCTCTCATACTCCCTTTTACATGACTATAAACATATACTCATGAGGGGTTGGTTATGAATTACAAAGATGAGATCACACTATTTCTCTGCAAATTATTTTCACTAAAAATATGTCAAGATTAACCCACCCCAAGTCAACAGTTCATTTCTTTTAACGATGATGTAATATTCCATGTGAATATATTATGATTTATTCCAACTATTTCCTTATTCTTATTAATGGACACTCAGATTACAATTTTATTTTTTGCTAGTACAATGCTATGAAAAGTGTCAAAATTTCTCCCTACTATTGATGCTTTTCTTCCTATAGGACAGATTCTCAGAAGTGGGACTGCTAGCTCAAATATTCGTTGTATTTAAGAGATAGTGAGGTGCCTTTCCAAAATAACTCCACAGTTTGAAATTACAAAATAATGATAATTCTTTTTCTCCACATCCATCCTAGCAGTGGATATAATGATTTTTTTTGCCATCTTGATGAGAAATATCTAATTTAAAAATTTGATACCAGAGTTGTATGTAACATTTCTACATATTTCTGTTAATCTCTTCTTTTTTTCTTTTCTTTTCTTGTTTTTTTTGAAACAGAGTCTTGCTGTGGTGCCCAGCCTTGAGTGCAGTGGCACAATCTTGGCTTACTGCAACCTCCGCCTCCTGGGTTCAAGAGATCTCATGCCCAAACCCCCCAAGTAGCTGGGATTATAGGCACCTGCCACCATGCCCAGGTAATTTTTGTATTTTTAGTAGAGACAGGGTTTTGTCATGTTGGCCAGGCTGGTCTTGAACTCCTGGCCTCAAGTGATCCACCTGTCTCAGCCTCCCCAAGTGCTGGGATTACAGGCGTGAGCCACCGTCCCTGGTCTTCCTTTAATCTCTTCTACATCGTTGCTTACTTTTGTTTTCTGTTTCTCAATCAGTCTTTCAACTGGATTTACCTGTTTTATTGGTCTGCTTAAATAATCTAGGTTTTATATATCCTTTCTATATGCCAGTTTTCTACGTAATAAATTTGGACCCACTTTTTGCTCATTTTGTTATTTTTCTAACTTTCTAAATATTCATTTTTGTTTCTTTTAAAATAAAATATACTATAAACTAGATTCTAACCTCTTTATATACTTTACAGCAATTCAAGATCATGTCTAATATCTTGGTCTTTACTGGAGCTGTCCAATTTCTGCATAATTCTAGTTTATATCACTGGTACTATAAAGGCAGAAAATCAACTGAATGCAAAATGTGGGTTAGGAAGCAGTTAAATGCATTATCAATTATCAAACAGTTTGTAATAATCTATTCTTTGAAACCTCTCCTCTGATATACTGCTCAACATTTTTAAATACTACTCACCTGCTGCAAACCCTGTGTTCCAGAAACAGGTACTTGCATGATAGTTTGACCTTGTCCACCAGGGACAGCCTGGACCATGATGGGTTGGCCAGTTGATGTGATTAGCTGGCCTCCACTGACCTGCACCATTAGTGGCTGCCCTTGGACCTAGAATGAAATAAAATAAGAACAATGAAATAACATAAGACACAAAATGGTTTTTACCAAAAGACAATCACTGGAACTATTCTGCTGTCTTGCTAGAAAAGGAAAAGGTAGAAAAGACTAAGAAAATATATGTCTTAAGTCCTCAAGTTATCTTTAAATATCTATGATACCTGTTACTAAATGCCAAGCTCAATACTTTAAGATCAGACATAATGGAGAATATCCAGAGTCTTTGAGAAGTCTCAATAGATATAAGGCATTTGTCACCAAACACGGGCTAAATCCATGACAAACATTTAATCATAATGGCAAGGTTAGTTGCCTGTTTAAACCAATCCAGGGATGGTCTCTGTGAAGGCTGGAGAGGAGGCAGTGAGAGGGAAAGGTGATGGTGATGATGGTGGTTGAGTACAAATTCTAAATAAAGTGAAGAAGGTAAATCAAACTGTACCCAGCAGTGACTCCAGGAGGCTGGGTAGCAAGCAGCTCTGGAAGCTTATGTAGAGGATGACCCTTTTCTCCGTATAGTCTCTCAAGCTAAAATGAAATATCAAATATATACCTTTACCCTGCTCATTTTACTCTGTGAATTCTAGATATGTGTGTTGTTTAAAGAGCTCACTACTAAAGATTTCTTAAAAATACTTTCTGGTCAGTTTGCAGTCTCCATGGTGGAATTCCTCACATTGGCCTCTATAATATCCACATGGTTATTCTAGCTTTATCAGAAGCAACAACATATATTGAAATTACACAGAGCAGTCAAGTGTACAAATTTCAGCCTCCTATGAGTAAACAGACTACTGTAGGAGCCAGGTCACTACAAGTGCTCTGTCACATCTTAAGTCCCAATACAAAAATACCTAATAGAATGCTTTCTGGAAATGCTTTAAAAGTGCTTTACAAGTGAACTGGAATGATCCATGGAATAGTCCAAAACTTTCATTTTCAGACTCTATCTTTGACAGAAATTACTTAGAACAGAATATTCATGACTGAAATATTCACACTTACTGAAAGTATGTGCAAGTAACAGCTATTAGTTAAAAGATCATTCTGTCCTAGATGAGTAGGTTAGATAGTGAGGTTCTCCTACAATCACCACCACCACCACCGCCACCGCCACCGCCACTAATGTATTAAAATCACCAGGAACGCTGAAATCCTAAGTTTTGTTAAACTGTCCATTAAGAGCCTTTACTTTACTTTTTTAAGGACTTTACAGCCTGACTCTCTCATGCTATCTCCTTCCCTTATTTCCCCATTCCTTTTGCTACATCAAATGCTTGCATATTCTGTATCAATAGAGATTTCTCAGAATACATGCAGCATGAATAACCAAAATAACTATTTAAAATTCTCCCAATATAATCAGATCCCTAGAGGAAAGGTTTATATTATTTCCATAAAGTGTTTCCACTTATTTTAAATAAAATCTATGTAAGTAGGAAACACAAGTTTTAAGATACAACTAGTAATAATTTTCTATCTATTCATCATCTTAATTTCCTCTCCAACTGTTGTGCTATTTGTGCACATGATAAATGATTTGAGACTCCAAAGAGCTCACTGTATTTACAACAGAAAAATGTTACAAAGACACATGCATCAAACAAGAAGCCATACAGTTAAGAGCATGTTACATTCCTATTCCACAAGGGGTTAATGACAATCCAAAATACTGTTTTATATATGAGTAAGATGAAGCAAGCATGAAAAACATTAACAAGCTGTTGGACTGTGAGATTTGAACACAGTTTTGGAGTGCCTACAAGCTCAGTTTCTTTCAGCTTAATTTATTTTCAAAGTTGGTTGTATATCATTACCAAACACTATTGGTGGCAGGGGTAGGGGTGGGACTGAAAGGATAAAGTGAAGTGATAACAATAAGAGGTAGTTATCTGCAGGATGTTTAGCAGCACTAGCAATAAAGTGAGATGCCAGTTCTACATTCTAGATTCTACTTTGAATCATTTCCAATTCAATGGAGGGAAAAAGTAGGGTACCCACATCTTGCCAATTTTTCAAAAATACAGTCATTTTAATAAAAGTAACCTACAGACACAGAGTAGACTAGTGCTCCTACTCCTATTTCTTATAGGAACTGGTCAAATTAGAACCCAATTTAGGATACTTAACTTAGCCATACACAATGCTAAAGAACTGTATTGATTAACCAAGAATTATCACAGTGGCTTTAATACCTAAGACTTACAGAAAGCATATCCTGCTTCTGCCTAACCAAGAGGTATCTGGGGTAATCTTTGCAGATCTAGTAATAAGACAGGTCACTATTTCCCCAGGAAAGGTAGTGGAAACAATAGCAGTTAACAAGAGATTAACAAGATTCAGCGCTTAGATAAACCTTGCCAAGTGTAATGATTATTTTTCAGTTGAGTTGCCCCTTGAATAAAAATAAAGCACAGCCTAGCCTAGCTTATGTGTGTCTATATATGTATATATTTACTTCTCCATTATAACGCAAATACACAAAATTTTTACCATGCAATTAATTGGATCAGAGTTTGAGCCCTGAATAAATTCTAATGTCACTTATAAGAATTTCTTCCTGTCACTTACACCATTTCTTTTCCAGGCATTCTCAAAGAAACACGCTAGTCAAATCCAATTCTCAGAAAGTTAATACGGGGTCTCTATACGACTTGGCACAAAACATTAGGAAACTGGCATCTTATAAGCCTCAAAGACAAGTTAGCAGCATCAAAGGCATGCAACTGACTTTGCCATTCCTACTGGAGATCCTAACACAAACAGCACCAGACATGAGGAGAGGAGAAGTTCATGCAGTGCTCACAGAGAATCAGAGAGGGTACCACTACCTGGAGGGTCTGGACTTGCTGGCCTGAGGCGGATGCCACCTGGGCCTCAGTCTGCAACTGCACAGCAGTGACACCACCCTGCTGCTGAGAACAGGAACAGGAAGAGCTTGAAATATGTCAGGAAGGAAATGTGTAGTTCAAGACATGAGATCACTTTACCTCGGAGGAGAGGGAGGGAAGCCTGAAGGACTTTCAAAATGTACAGACTCCCTATGCTGAAGCTGTTTTGTTGAAGGTAGTAGCATTAAAGATATTAGCCCTTTGTCTCCAGAGTGGACCTCAAAATGTGACTCAAAAACTCAAAACAGTTGTCATCATTAACACAAAGATTTGTAATGCAATCTTTCCCTCCAGAAACAGGAATCTGATACTTCTACTTACACAATTATTTAATGCTCTTTTTATCTCCTCAAATGAGTTCACAAGAAAAAATGATTAGGTTTTAATAGCCCTGAAACTACCATAAAAAAATTCTGGGCTTAAATGCAATCACTAAGAAAGGAGAAGTAATCACTGTGAACCGAAATCATCTTCATGACGTCAATGCTCTTACGTCCCAAAACTAAGATTCTTTTTTTTTTTTTTAACTTTATTTATTTACTTATTTCGAGATGGGGTCTTGCTGTTTTGCCCAGGCTGGTCTTGAATTCCTGGGCTTAAGCCAACCTTCCTGTCTCAGCCTCCAGAGTAGCTGGGATTACAGGCATGCAGCACCATGCCCAGCTTCAAAACTAAGATTATTTCTACCCAACTGGACTGCTTTGCCATTTCAATGATTCAACCTTATTTTTACATCCACTAATGGCAAATTCTGAAAGAATAAAAACCCACCCTCCAGAGTACTGGTCTGAATGGAGGGCCCTTTGTGGAATCCCTTTCTCTAAAAAGGCAGTTAAAGGAAACTGCCAGAGCCACAGCAGCTGTATGGAAGGGAAAGCTATCAAGGGAGTTTGTCTTTTAATTAAGAGTAGCTCCTTCCTTTGATCATTAGATGGGAACAACTCATCATCAATACTTCCTTTGCTTTCCCTACTACCTTTCTATATTAGCTAAATTCCATTTTGAAAACAAAATATTTCCAAAATATCAATCTTGGCCTAAGGTCAAATAGAAGCATAATAAATTTCTTCTAGGGGTGGGAAAAAAGTGAAATTTTACTATAATAAACCCAAGCATAAAGCATCAAAAAATTTAACCTGTGTATAAATTCAAGAAAGCAATCTATTAATTAGGAATAAACCAGCAGCAGGGAATTCCTTTCTAATATGTGCTTATCCGTAAGAACGACTGTCTAAGTATTATCCTAATGTTAAACCAGAGCTTTTCTGAATAAAAAATGTGGCAGACCAAATCAAAGAACAGAAGATTTCTTGGAAGCTATGTTGGTTTGTCTGTTGTGGCCAAAGCCTTACTAAATCACAAGTTAGCTCAAACAAGAAGAGAAAAAGACCAAATAGAATCCAGAAAAATTTAAAAGTCCAAATTTCCAACTGAAAACCAGACTAGATGTTTTTGCTTACAATGAGATAAAAGAGGCAATTTACTATAACCAGGCACCCATGAAGAGTAGATTCTAAGTGGTCATGGGCTAGACATGGCATTTCAGCACAAGCCATCAGACTCAGTATTTCACAAGATCTGGTAGCTTTCAAATAATTCCCCAGGGAAATAGACCAACCAATTGAGTGGTGCTGTTATCAGTTTCATTGCTGTGATGTTTAAAGCAGTTTTACTTCCATACCTGCTGCTGAATCTGTCCTGCCTGGACAACAATCTGCTCTGTCGAACTATTGCTGTTTGCTGTATACTGCTCCATGGTCCCTCCAAGTGAGATTCCTGTCCGCTCTGGAGATCCTAGAAGGCTGTGAGGTACACTCCTATTAGAAAGGTGGGGAAAGAAACTAAAGTGAGACTGTCAATAAAGGCCTTACCAGACAATTAACCTGGATAATTTATCACTGTACTTTATTTGCAAGAAAACAGGATAAGAGAATAGGAAATGCTTATATTCAGTATCATTTTTAACTAGGATTATATGGCACAATCATAACATAATGCTATTTTCACCTTTCTAAAATGCTTTCAGTCATTTCTTATTGACAACCTTACCTTTCAATACTGTCAGAGCAATACCTGCACCTTAGAGATACTCATTAAGCTGCAACATCACTTTGATACAAGGCCTACGTAACACTGATTTTCAGGTTTGCACATATACTTTAGAGAATAAAGCTTCTTTAAAGTTGTAACACATAACTGCTTCCCACCAAACAAGTTACTCAGGTCCGCTACATATGGCAGCCAAAATTTACCCTTCTCATAAAGAGTTGAAGATCCGCTTTCAAAAATAAGGATACAATTAGATAAACTGAATGATATCTGAGAACCTTATTAAAGACTTCATTAAACAATTAAAATGATAAAAATTAGCAATGGGTAATTCATCTTGGAAATACGGGAGGGAGGACAGATATATAAACAAAAATGTAGATAGGTCTTTCTGATTATTTTTCAGTAGGCCCTCATAAATTCCAACATCTGAATAATAAAATGACGCAGCCTAACTGAGCTGCTCATTATAGTGGCAAAGTAGAGTACCACTCTCCGTAAGTCCACACATGCTGGTGGAATTCATCATTTGCAAGGTGTCTCAAGACAGTCTGAAAGAAGAAATCAAAATATGTGCAAGTATATGTCCAACTATTTAGAAAGAAGTGTATTGATATCTAAAATTTACTTTGAAATGCATCAAAAAATGGATGAATGGGTGGAGAAATATCTGGTAAGGCAATTATAGTAAGATGTTAATAATAGACCCTAACTGGCAGGTATACAGGTGTTTATTTTCAAATTTCTTTGATTTCACTGCACACTTGAAAATTCTTATTTTCAAAATAAGAATTTTGGGAAATTCTTATTTCCCAAATGAATGTTGGAATGTTGGGAAAAATATAACAAAATTTAATCAAAATAAAAATCAATCAACCCCATTACTCATAATCAAAATGGATACAATATAAGAATCTATGAGCTATAAATAACAGGCTATGTCATCACAGCAAGAGGACTTGCGGCCATATGGTTCTCCAAAGCACTGCCCTTGATCTAAGGGAATGCTCACTAGGTAAATTTCTAGCTATAATTTGGATTTACATATAGATTGGCCAACAGGGAGCAAATATAATCAGCAACATGAACAACTGGTTTTCTGATTTTTACACCAGTCTCTTTGGAATTGATTGACCAAGTCTGCTCCTCAGAGATTCTGGGTATAGAATAGAAAATCAGGTTTTCAGCCAGACTGTGAATCTGTTAGGGACACTAACAGCCTTCCCTAAATTCTATCTTGTCTCTAATACACAATACATTTATGTCTGTAAACTAATGAAATTAAGGTTATGATGTAAAAGAATATATACGATTCCATTTATATAAAATCTCCAAAAGACATCAGTAATCTAGAGACAGAAAATAGATCAGTGGTTCCTTGGGAGTGGAGAATACAGGGAGACAGGAAAGAGGGAAGTTGACTGGCATGGAGCCTTAGGAATATTGTAGGATGATGAAAATGTTTTATATCTTCATTGTGGTAGTGGTTGCATAGGTGTACAAATTTGTCAAAACTCATCAAAATGCACACTTAGAATTATTATACTTTGTATCTAAACTATGTCTCAATACATTTATTTTAAAAATAAGGATCATGAAAGGAATGTCTTTTAAGTTTCAACGCCTCCCCAACTCCAAATTTCCTTCTTATATGACATTTTTTCTTTGACTAATATCCAGAAGTTTACATCTTTACAAGACTAAAATATAACTTGAAGCACATGATAATGACTAATAGATGTAACATATTTTCTTCTTAACTAGTTTATCCTGGTAATACAAATGAACCAATTTAGCAATATTTAAATCTATACTTTGAAGAGTATAAAGATTTGAAGAGCAGCTTCAAATCTGGCAGCAATTCTCTCTCACATTAATGACAGTGATTTAGTCTGTATCATGATATTGATACTATTAACGGTTAATGCTATAAGCAACTGGCTTCAGTAAAGTTGTATGTTCCTACTACTGTGAGATTCAGTTAGCAAGACTGCAATACAATTCGATAGTCTTTCCCAAAGTGCCTCTTTGCCCAAGATTATGACAAACTTAAGTTAGCCAGATTTAGTCTGTCTAGCTCTTGCTCTTAACACAAAGTTTTGAATGGTTTTTCCTCAAAGAGAGAGAAATAAGAGTGTTTATTCTGGCTAGCATGAAAATTCTCTTCCTAGTGCATTCTCTTCTCAGTGTAATTCTCTTTGCCCCACTATTCCAAGGTGCAAAAGCTGAAATTTAAACAACCACTCACTAGGAACCCATTCTATGTGGACCTACACACACTCCAAAGCTAAAACCTTCAGAAACTCAACTAGTGTAAACATATGAAAAGCCCTAGAATAACCACAGCTGATAATCACTACCAGGCAAAGCCTAGAACAGTAGCTTTTTAACTTTTTTGATCACAACCCTTAGTAAGAAACACATTTCATTATCACAACTCAGTGCACACATAATGCATAAAACATAACTGAAACGAGTTTCAAGTATTTACCCTTATACAACACAAGATGCACTTTGATATTTTCCATTCTTTTTTTTTTCTTTTAAGAGAGAGGGTCTCCCTATGTCACCCAGGCTGGTCTCAAACTCCTCAGCTCAAAGGATTCTCCCCACTTGGCCTCCCAAAGTGCTGGGATTACAGGCATGAGCCATCATCATGCCTGGCAGATATTTTCTATTCTATTATTTTAAAATTCCCAGCATTGGCTCACTCAATTTCTTTCACAACTCAACAAGTGGGTCCTGATACATGTTGGATGAAAGACTAGACTACAACAAAGGGCTGTCCAGCTTCCTCATCATTCTACAGATTTCTGGATTGGAGCTTTCTAATGCACTTCTCTCCACTAACTATATACCATGTGCCAGACACTGTTCTGAAGGTTTTAAAAATAAAAAGAAATCTCTGACGAAGAGTCTAACTTCAAAGAGTCTTTAAGTTTAGTAATGGAGTAAAAACCTATACTGGAATCCTAAGAGATAAAGTGATATGGGAATTTGGAGGACAGAGATTTGTTCCAGCTGGGGATAAATCAACAAGGCTTAAAAGAAAAGGTACTATTTGAACTTTTTTTTTCTTTGCTATCAGAGGCCTGCAGGATGAACTGGTCTTAAGTGTGAGAAAGATTTAGCTATGTGATGATGTGGAGGAAGGTGAAGTGCTACAAATCAAGAGAGCATAAAAACAAGAACAGAAACAGTTCAGCATGTGAGTAGCAGACTAAACGGGAAGAAAAGCTTGGGGCCACACTACTGTCTCTCGAAATGTCAGACAAAGAAATTCTTCTGCAGACTGGTGGAAGCTTGAAAGGTACTTAGCAAAAAAGTTACCAGATTAGAATGCCTTTTAGAAAGATGCCAAGCAAAAGTATTTAGTGATTTTGAAGTGACCAGAACATACCTATGTTTAAATACTAAGGTTAAAACATCTATTTCAGGTCAGGACGCAGTAGCTCATGCCTGTAATCCCAAAGTTTTGGGAGACCAAGATGGGAGGATGGCTTGAGCCCAGGAGTTCCAGGTTACAGTGAGCTATGATTGCGCCACTGTATTCCAGCCTGGACGATAGAGGAAAGCCCTGTATCCAAAAGCAAACAAACAAAATTTCCAAAGGCAAATATACATGCTTTTTAGACTATTTAAGCCATATCATCTCTTCTGCTAATGCGGATAATGTGACAATCAAATGAATTAAGAAAATGATTTAAGCAACAATGAAAAACTCATCCTAAAAAGTGAAAATAAAACCTGTCTCCGAAGTTTCAGTAATGAAAGAGCACTGGAATACGAGTTTTCTGAAACCTACCAGTTGTATAGCATTAAATGTGAATTTAGAAATGGGCACCAGATACTGAAGACCTCTATGTGCCAGGGAATGCACTAGATGATTCACATGAGTAAAAATAATTTTCAGAGTCCTAGGACAAAAGTCTTCTCTTCTTCTCCAAAGAACTCAGCCACTATCATGGGGCAAAACCCATAAAACAAGTCAGAAACTTGTTTTTTCAATCTTATGAAAAAAATGTAGCTCTAGATCCCTTCTACTTGAACCTCCATACAAAATAATAACTGTTTCCACAATATTCCTTAGCAAGATATACAAGTATTTTACCAACTGGGCCTTTCCCCCCCCAAACTATCACTACTACTGTCCACTTCCCTATCCCATCTTCCTGCCTCAAACAGTGTAATTTGATTCCTCCGCACATGCTTTTCCTCTCTTCAAGCAATGCTCTTCCATCTTTCTTGCGGAAGAATTACCATCATTCTTCAAGGCCAGTCAAAAGTGCGGCGGAGATAAGCCTTTCACGGAGGCTAGCTCACGCATCCATACGTCACAGCACTGAACTTGGCCCCTTTATAGCACTAACCGTTAGGTATTAACTACCTGTTCACCTGTCAATTTCCAACAGGTAGGCACAGTTCTTATTGACCTCTACGGACTCGCTCCCCAATACATGGATTATACCTGGCATATACTGCTGGATAATTGGTTGCCAACAGCAACCTCTCACCCTAAGGCAAACCCCACAACACTGTTAAAAGCTTCTAAACATCTGCTGAGAAAACGTTAACACAGGATTAGAAAGTGTATCAGAAAAACATAAACCAAGAGATGAGTGGACTGGGTCAAGCCTGACACAAAGTAACACAGAAAGGCGAAAGCAAAAACAAAGGGGGAAAAAAAAAGCCGAAACTGTACTACATTTCCAAGGGAGGGAGATTTCACAAAATGAGCAGTGGATGAGATTAGTAATATGAACATCAAGTTGTGCAGCCTCCGGGAAAAAGAATGCGCAAGGGTATCAATCTTCTAAGAGTGAGGTTCCAGGCACCGAATGGACTAGTCTTACAGCCCGGACAAGAAAGGGAGACCGCTTGGTTGGGCTCCAAGACGGAGGTGTGCGGTCCTGCCACTGCGAACGGGGCGGGGAAGAGAGGAAATGACGAGCCAAAAGGGGTGGTCACGGCGCCGGGCCGGAGACCCGGGCGGAGCGGACTGGGAGGAGGGACGCAGCGGAGCACGGGGAGTGGGCGAACTAACGGCCCCCCCTCCCCACTAGGGAGACAGCTGGGGCGGGCCTGTAGGGCTCCGAGGCGAGGGAGGGCCAGCCCCGTTGCCAGCTGCACTCGGGACCCCGCGGCCGGGGCGCGCACCCTCCCCAGGCCTCCCTCCCGACCTAGAGGGGCTGCAGATACACAGACCCGGCTCAAGAAGAGCCGAGGGCCCGGGGGAGGCTTCCTGCCCCAAGGGCCGGAGAGTGGAGAGAGCAAGGGCAGGTTTAAGTTTGCGGCCAGAACTACCAGGAGGAAATCGCCGAGGCCCAGGGCGCGCATGTGTCCCCTAGTGTAGGGCCATTCGTGGCCCCGGGCCTGGGGCCTGAGAACCTGGGCCTAAGAATCGGGAAACGGGGACGCATTCCCAACTGATCCTGGCACCCTGCGAGGGTCGGAGCCCCGAGGTGCCTGCTCCCCGGAGCGCCATCCCCGCGCGGGGCGGCCCCTGCAGGCCTCGGCCGGGAGTGCCCCGAGGCGCTCGCCGGCCCCACGCCGGGGCCGCTGGCCGCCCTGCTGGGCTAGGCTCAGCTCGACTCCCCGGGCTCGACGGGCGCCTGGGCCTCTCCTGAGTGGTCAGCGAGACCCGCCAATCGGGGCGCTGGGGCCGGCTCTGGGCCGCTGGATATTGGCTCCTCACACTCACCGTGCCTCGCTCCCCGGGTCCGCTGCCCGCGCTGATTGGCTCCAGTACCGGACTCCGAAACCCAATCAGAGGCTCCAGCCGCCGCCGCCGCCGCCACTGCCGCTGCCTAGCAAAATGGCGAACCCGAACAAAGGGGAATCGGGCCTCCCTCCAACCGCCTCCGCGCAGGCGCCTCTGAGACCACGCCCATTAACTCCAGTTCTGGGCTCGCCCCACCCCTTTAGAGGAGCAAGGCGCAGGCGTTCCCTGCAGCCACGCCCGCCTTCCTGATTTGACACCACCGCCAGTGGAAGGAATACGCAGGCGCCTTCGAGACGCGCCAGATCGTTCAACTCAAAACGCTCCCTTGAGCTTAGTACTACGCAGGCGCTAACTAGCCCCTTTGCCAGCTGCCCACCCCTTTCCAAGTGGCCACTAGGACACACCCGTGCGGCTAATGCGCAAGCGCCACTTTTCCCGACTCGTGGTGGGCAGTTTCGTTACGCATGCGCAGGCGGCGGCGGGACGCCACGGAATTTACTGCCGGAAGTTCGGCGGCCTGCGCCAAAGAGTGTGGGCTCGGCTAGCAAGCTAGAGGGGCTCGTTTCCGCCCCGCTACTGGGCGGGGGCGGCCATCTTAGATGCGTGCAATTAAGGGCTTTGGCGGGATTGGCTCAGCGTTTGGGCTGGTCAGCTGCTACCCACCTACCAGGGTCGGATCCGGAGCCCTTCCCCGCGGGGCGGGGACCTCCAAACAACCGACTCCTTTCCAGGTGAAAGGTGACTTGGGTACGTCGGGGCTTTGAGCGAGCCTCCCCGCACCTTCCCATAGGACCCCAGGACAGACCCTGCGTCCTCGCTGACCCGCCCTAGGGTAGGAGACAGAGAATGGGAGGCTTCTCTAGACTCTTTCCTTCTACGCACCCCCCAAAAAAGGGGGGTGAACGTTCTATGAGAGGCGGCCTTCCTTTCCCCACACCTGGGGCTCAGCACGCCAGTACGTTGTACACTCTGTGGTTGCGGCTTAACGGGACTGTGGCCAAGTCCCTTCTGTTTTTTTTCTAAGCTCAACCCACGGGGGAACTACTTTTGCGTCCTGCGCAGAAAAGGGGAGCGTCCTAAATCCGCCTGGCTCGGGAGTGGCCCTGGAGAAAGGAGGAGGCGTGTCTTGGGAATGGGCTTTGCTTCCGCTGACGGAGCGGGGCGCTCCAGGAAAGCGCCAAATGAGAGCGGGTAGCTAAGCATTCTTCCTCTTTTTTGCCCCAGAAGAGTTCTGTATTACGTACCAGGGACCGAAAAAAACTCACATTCATCTATAAACGTTGGGGGAAAAAGCCTATTAAGCGGGTGTACAGGGCAATCAGAATATTATATACTAAGGCTGCCTAAGCATTTTTACTTCCTTTTCCCTTCTCATAGCTGAAGAAACACTTAAATTCTGGAAATAGCGACTCAGTATCATGGCCAGCAGCCTTAATGAAGATCCAGAAGGAAGCAGAGTGGGTAACAACTATTAACTTGTTGGTGAACTGAAATTCGTAATCATGGAGGTCAAAAGCATAAGCACTTTTTAATTAAATTAATGATTGAATTATCTTTTTTTCTCGCTAGCTGATTTACTTAAGAAAGGCTCAAAATTCTAGGCAGGGATCATTCATTACTTTCCTTTTACACATGCTGTAATTGATTTGGCTTTAAATCAGATTGCAGGAAGGGGTGCCGGGAGAGGTAGTCATGGGGGACACAAAATACAGAAAAATAACTTAGTATTTTTCTGTATCTAATAAAACTTTGTCTTTTCCTTTGCACATTTTTTAGATCACTTATGTGAAAGGAGACCTTTTTGCATGCCCTAAAACAGACTCTTTAGCCCACTGTATCAGTGAGGATTGTCGCATGGGCGCTGGGATAGCTGTCCTCTTCAAGAAGAAATTTGGAGGGGTGCAAGAACTTTTAAATCAACGTGAGTTTTGGAAAGCACTTACCTGGTTTGCCCTGGCTAGAGCACCTTTTAATCTGTTACACTTTAATAAACAAAATATGCAGATAAAGAGGGGATTCCTAAGAACCAAATGTTTTTAGATTTTCCTCCCCAAGAATGGCCTCTAGTTTGGACCTTTATCATTATCAAACCTGAACTCCTGTGAATGTTTTTAATCTCTTCCTCTTGTATCATAAAACTTTCTTGACCATATTACTGCACTTCTCTGAAACTTGAAATAACTCTGAGATGCTTAGTCTATAGGTTGGCATTCAAGATCCCCTCCTTACCAATATTCTGCTTTTTCTTCAAAGAGGAATTAGAAACCTCTTCTTCCTTATAGACCCCTCCCATCACTTTCTACGGGTGACTTTAAACCAGAAATGTGCAGTAGAATCCTATGTAAAGCTTCTGAAACAGTTTCTCAGACCACATTCCAGGCTTAACAGACCCATTGTCCACAGTATTTATTAGCCTTAGACAAAAGCAATTCTTACTGCTTTGTATTATAGTTATTTGTAATGATGATACCTTCTCTGGACTGAAAACTCCGTAATAATTCCTTTTTTCTATATCTATATTCCTCTTAATGCCTTATACAGCTCTTTGTATGTAAAAAGATAATTATTGAGTAAATACACATTTGGCAAGTAAAAAACTATACATTATAAAACAATTTCAAGGCAATAGACAAAGTTTGTGGACAAATGAGGTTGTATTTGAAAGTAGTAGTGGGATCAAAGGTGGGTTGTGAGGAAACATGATTGTAAGAAAGCTGTAAGTTAAGGAATATAGTATTTGGGAATGCTGATAAAAAGCAGAGTGTTTATGGGAGACAATAGATCTTCCGTATTCCCTTCTTCAGTGTTGAAAATTATTTCTAGTTTTGAAGTAAACTCAGATCTGTGAAGATTTTAAAATCTTAGAGATCGGTGTTTGGTTTTCTTTTTCATTTCTACTATTAAATAACTTTTTCTTAGAAAAGAAATCTGGAGAAGTGGCTGTTCTGAAGAGAGATGGGCGATATATATATTACTTGGTAAGATGGGCCAATTCCTTTTTTTTTTCAGGGCCAATACTTAATACATTTTAAGGATTTGTGAACAGATGGGCTGTACTACATTTGTGTTGATCATGATGGTCCATTCTAGACAACTAAGGGTGTCAAAAAGCTTCTATCTTATGACAACTCCAGTCCAGTGATGGCGGCTACTTGGAGCACTGGGTTAGAAAGAAATGTGAGACTACATCCCAGCTCTGTGGGAAAGTCCTGTGCCATTTACCATAGGCCTCTTCTAAGACTTGCAAAAGTTAGGAATGCCTGCCATACTGTATTTCCTAGGCAGAGTGAGATAAAAACAATAATGTCTCAAGAGACAGATTTCCCAAAGGAGCTTTTCTCTTATTCCATGTCAACTAGCACACTGCTAGCAAGCGGGTGAGTAAAAACAAAATAAAATAAGTACAGTCCTAAATAATACCTAGCTCCTCTCCTAACTACTGACTGAATGTAGGGTTCTTCAACAGTCCAGGATGGCATTTGGTTCCTGAAAGGGGGTGACTTCCTTAGTGGTGGCAGTGGGTAACTTACAGCTAACCCACTACAAGCCTGATCTGGATGGCAAACTGAGTGGGGAGATGTCCTAGCCCCTTTGAATTCTGTGCTTAAAGCTTATGTGGCTTCCAGTGTTTTAACTTTGGGACCCTACCAGTTTTTTCTGTTGTTTTATATAGAGAGACAAAAAGCAAGCAAGCACAGATTCTAAATAAATAGAGGCTTTTAGCAGGGAATTTGCAGGTGGTATGCATTCTTCCCTGTTACAGATATGCAGCTTATCTCTTGGATGTGGCGCAGAGACTTCACTTACCTTGCTTAAAAATATTGACAATAGGCACCACTAGCTAATCTCATGGGTTTCCTAGGAAAAGGAAAGATTACTACGTGGCAGAGTCTGGGTTTCTCCGTCTCTATTTAGTGGATTTTCTTGAGGCTCTCCCATAAAAATGTTCTTTCTCTTTTACTTATCGGGATGTTGGGGGAATGTGATGACTTTTCTTTGGCTATCATTTTGGGATGATGAAAGTTTGAATTCTTTGTATTCAGATTACAAAGAAAAGGGCTTCGCACAAGCCAACTTATGAAAACTTACAGAAGAGTTTAGAGGCAATGAAGTCTCATTGTCTGAAGAATGGAGTCACCGACCTCTCCATGCCCAGGCAAGGAAATCCATGGCCCTAAATGGAGATTTAATTGATTGGTGGGGTTTACTGTCTTACCCAAAGACAAATAAAAGCTTAACCCAAAATATAGATTTAAAGGTGGACAAAAGTCAAAATTTTGTAAAACCACCAGTGAACCAGTTGTCTGGTCTTAGGCCAAGGCACAGCCATTTTCTAGCTTGAGTTGAATGAATCAGGACAATTACCTTGAAATATACATCTGCCTCAGCCTACTTAGCCGAGAGCGACTGTTGTTATTCAGCCACATTTGTTGAATTCTCAGCACCCTCTTCTTGAAGCTTGGCCTTTATTCCTGAAGCAATATGAGCTAAAGAATCAAGACTGAGCATTGGTGGTTTCCCTCTTGGACCACTTCCCATCTCCCATACCTATTACTTTGTGTCAAGAAAGTTGTAAATTATTATTCCCTTTTGTACTGCATACTTCTTTTGGTCAGTATGGGTAACAGCCAGAGGATCTGTCTCTGATGTAACTTCTTAGACCTTAGCTATTGGGAACTCAAGGGAATGACATTGAGGGTTCAGTAGTCCCTTTACTTTCTTTTCAGGCAATGGGCCTCACCTCTTTTCTTCCTGTCACCCTGGTAGATTTGAGGCAATGCTGAGCATACATGCAATTTTGTCTCAAGCCCCACATTACTTTGAATGTGGCCTCAATGTCCCTTTACACGGGTCTTTGATATAGTTATGATGTATGTGTCAGAAACTATTTTTTTATCACAATTCCTTACAGACTTAATTATCACATTCTGACATGAAATTAGCAATTTTAAGTCTCTTTTCCCTAGGGGGTTGAGGATCACTAGAGTAACACCTTGGGAGGTGCCAGGTAGTTCAGTTTTATGATTGAGTTTATTCTCACCAGGGTGTTGCAAAGACCTTACTCCTGGATTGCAACCATTTCACCATTTCCCAGCATTCCATCTTGACTTTCTTTTTTGCGGCTCCTGTACCTCATTCCTCTTCTCCTTATTTTCGTTAACATTCTGTTACCATAAGTGCATTTTAAAAATACCAACCTTTCCCCATCCATCCACAGCCAATTTTAGTCAGCAGTCATAGAGGGATAATGAGTCTCCCATGTCATGACAGTTATACGTTTCTAAATGTAGCATGAAATAGTTGGAAAGTGGTATTTTGTTAGGCAAACAGAAGTGATAGTTTTTGGATGTCAGAGCTGTCTAGGAATGGTCTTAGGTGACTCACAACAAGAATTGACTTCCAAACTCCTACCATGGTTGCCTATAAGGGTGTCAGACTAGGTTATTTGTTTTTATGCTTTGAGTGGATATAACTTGAAAGAGAGAAGGAGCAATTTCCTAGACACTTTCATTACCATCAATGGAGATATTTTGTCTTTTTCAGGATTGGATGTGGTCTTGATCGTCTGCAATGGGAAAATGTATCTGCGATGATCGAGGAGGTATTTGAGGCAACAGACATCAAAATTACTGTGTACACACTCTGAACCAGTGAACGTTTTGGATGTTTCCGTGTTCTCCTGTGTCATCTCTACTGAGCCATAGGACTGGGCAAACCTACCTTAAAATAGGCAGAGGAAAGTTTCATGAGAAGTAGTGTGTTTAACAAGACAGACTTTGGTTGCTGTATTAAAGTATTTGGACTACGACTGTGGAGGAGGGGTTACTTAGGATATGTTGCTGTGTTTTTTTGAAGAAAAGTAAGGAGTAGGTGGCTTGATAATGGCAGGAAACCAGATTGTTGGGACTATGACCTTCTTCTCCAGTATGCTACCTTATTTGTTTGGCTGGCCGCTAGGTGGCAGCATTGATTCTACTTCTCTGCTTTTAAGAGAAATTTCAGGAAGGATGATCAGTTAGTTTGGCATTTTTTGTCGTTTGTGCACCTAACTTGGTGTTATCCTTATGTCATCAGATTCCTCCCAGGGGAGAGTTTTTGTTTTAATTACAAAGTTAAATTCTACATTGTTAAGAAATTTGTGGTGATAAAAATGGAAAAGTAAATACTTGGGGGGTTTAGTGAGGTTCTGTGCTTCTGTGTGTTTGTTCTGGACGTGGGTAATGGAAGATTCACCTAAAACTTAATTTCAAACAGTCATACAAAGGGTCCAAGTGGGAGGAGAAACAAAGTGAGAAATAAGAGATAAAACCGGACAAGTCAAAAGGCAGGTTTTTAGAATCTCCTCATGGTGAACTTTTCCCTCTTTTGTCCACTGCGTGGTTTCTGTGATTGAACCTGTCTGAATTTAATCATGAAAACAAGTGAAATAATATATGTTAAATGCCTGGCAGAGTTCTTAACACAGAGTAGTGACCCAATGAATCAGTGATTCTCAAAAATCCTTATGAACCTTCTTTAAAAAAATAAAGGCCACTTCCTCTCAAAAATTCTCACATCTGTCATCCCAGCACTTTGAGAGGCTGAGACTGGAAAATGACTTGAGCCCAGGAGTTTGAGACCAACCTGGGTAACATAGTGAGACCGTGTCTCTACCAAAAAAAAAATTAAAAATTAACTGGGCGTGGTGGTGCACACCTGTAGTTCCAGCTACTCTAGAGGTTGAGGTGGGAGGATGGCTTGAGCCCCAGAGGTTGAAGTTGCATTGAGCTGTGATTGTGCCACTGCATTCCAGTGTGGGCAACAGAGCAAGACCCTATCTGAAAAAAAAAAATGTGGTGGAGTGGGATGGCCACTTTTGTGTTTTTAACCTCCATAGAGGATTTGAATGTACAGCCAACTGGGGTCTAAATATTAGTCCTCGTTTCTTACGAAGCTGCAAGGACCAGTCCTCTGTTGTGGTTATGGTAGGAAAATAAAGTTCATGGATTTAGCCATTGGTTCAGTATCAGAGCTATTTGGGAAACTAGACGTTTTCTTTTCTTCCCCTTATTGTGGTGTTGAGAGTTAAAACGCCAGACTTGCTGTCGATTTTCTCCCTGGAGTGACTTTGGGTCTGTCACAGGACTTGCTGCTTTCCCAAGTATAAAAGAACAACTGTATTTTAGAAGGGGCTGGTTAAAACACCAGGAAAGTACTGATTAAATGTGATCTTTGTACCTTAGACTGTGTTCTTATCACAAATCAGCCTGATAAGAGGCAAGAGTTTCAAAAAAGTATTGCACTTTTGTATTTCTAGGTGGAACAGACAAATTCTTCATGTTGTTGGGGTAGGGGCAGTGGAGGGTCAAGTTCATTATCAAACTTTTTTTAGATTGAGGCTTTTCTTGAAGCACTGCTTTTGTCCACATAAAATTGAAGGGAAAAAGGAAGGAGAGATTGTCTAAATACAAAAATTTGAAAATGAGAGTGGGGGATAAGAAACTTACAGTATTTTGCTTAACTCTGCAATTACAGATGTTCCTCAACTTATGTTAGGGCTACGTCTGGGTAACCACATCTTAAGTTGAGTTCAGTTGAAGAGTATACTGAATGTGTATGGCTTTTACACTGTTGTAAAGTCAAAGAATTGCAAGACAAACCATTGTAAATTGAGTACCATCTGTAAACCTTAACACAAGTCAAAACATGGATTTTCTAGGCTTCCTTTACTTTTTTAAAGAGATTATGGTTATTATTATTTTTTTTTCCGTGGCGTTTGAGCCTTGATTCTTTAAACAGAACCTAGTCTCATCCAGGACTGGCTGTCAGTGGAATTCTGGGACTCAGCAGGAATGTGATAAAGCACTTCGTCATTTGCCGATAGTAGTCTTGGGTCAAATTCCGACGACTTATCACACTTGAAGCCTGGGGAAAGGAGGCATGTCCTGGTAATCAGGGTGAACACATTATTCCTGGAAACCTAGTTAGAGTTTGGCAAACACCCAGAAATTCACCTGTGAATTTTTGCTTCCACATAGGACTCAAACAAACCTTTAAAAAAAAGAGAGACTTGACATCATCCTGCCATTACCATCAAACATCATATATTGAATACTTTTAAATGAGTGTATATCTGAACATTAAACTACTACTTTTCACCCACTCCTCTCTAATGAAGAAGCTAGTTGCTTTTTAACTGGCATTTGGGATGTGGCTACCATAGATTTCTCATGCTTTTTGTTCCACCTTCTGCCAGATTACTTGCCTTCAGAGAAGGGAAAGGCTTTCATTTGATTGTCATAAGAAGTCTGTATGGGAGAGTTATTCTACATTGTCTAGGCAAGTCCTGGTTTAACCACGGCTTGGTTCATAGCCTGGGGTGTCCCCGTGTCTGGGACTGGCTCACTGGTCTGTGGCAACTTCCAAATGTTCGAGTTTCTTAAAAATCTGGCCATGGGAAAAACACACCACTTCTTTTATTAATGTTGCTGTTTTTCTTTTTTTAAAAAATACCCAACTTAACATAAACTGCATATTTCAGAAATCTAAACCTTGGGTCTGAGGCTGTTTGTGTTAAGCAGCCCCCTTGGTTGAGCAATTAGAACCTTCAGTCCCATAGTTGACTGGAGCCCATGGATGGTTACATTTCTCTCCTTGCAGGTCACTTTCGTCCTTCCCAAGAGCAGCATTAGAGAGAGAGGCACAGCCTAAATGAATTACAGCATGAGAAGTATATTTCAAGTCCTCTAAGGGCCTTGTCCAGTATGATTGGTTGGTGTCAAATGTTGTCCAGCTCCAAATGATATTAGGAAGACAGGCATGTCCCAGATGGCTATACATGTCACTGCTGTCTCTTGGTGGCAACAGGAAGACCTTGGTAAAACAAACAAACAATACGTGTTACTGAGAGCCCTGCTGACCCCCAACAATGACTCGTTTCTTTTTGAACTAAGGCTTCAGTGTGCCCTTCCCAACAAGTCCCTTAATTTCTCCTTCAGAGTTTCCTTTGGTTTCTGATTTACCCAGGATTGACTAAATCAGAAGCCAGTCTTTCATTCATGTTTTGATGTAGTTTACACAGAAAAAGCCCCAGAAGAGATCTGCTTTAACTCTGGTCTTTTGACTAAATGTAGGATTAAATACTATTTTGTCATTTTTTTAAAAAAACAAAAGATGAAATCAGAAATGTGTAAAATAAGACACTTTATTTAACAAATGCTCATTTCTCAAGATTATTTTAAGTAAGCAGGGTTGTTCTTTTGGGCTTTTAGATTACAACTGTATCTCATGCCAGTTTTTTTTTTTTTTTAACTTGGTATATCTTAACCTTTCCCTTCAGAAACATGAGCAATTCAAATAGAAGACAGGGAAGCATGTTAATGGGTCCAGATAATATAGTTATATTTGATGAAAGGAGGGTTATAATTGAAGATGTCTAGTAATATTTCATTTAAAACGAATCTGACTTACTTACTTTTTCCTCAGTGATTTCTTTCTTTTACTTCTGTTTAGATTAGTATAAGATACAACCCTCAATCCAAAATGTAAACATATTTTAGATCTTCTTTGAAATGCTTAATTTTAATGAAAAAAAAAAATCACTGAAAAAAAATTTTTAAAAGCCCTAAGGACTTGCTAGTTAGGCAGCTGGGTCCTTGACTCTGAAAGATGTTTGAAAGGAAAGTATACTGGGATTACATTTTAAGCTGCCGGTTAAGTCTGTAGAATCTATGTTGGGTTTACAATTACAGTGATAGTACATACACTAAGAACATCTTCAAGGAATTCTAAAAGTTAAATTTTATATTTTCAGAGGGCACCCTCAGAAATCTGTTTTGACTACTGTTCACCACTACCAAGTGTCTTATTTTATGTGAGCAGAGTACCACACAGTATACCCTACCATAGGCTCACTGACTTCACTGACTGAGTCCTGCTTTTTTAAAGAAATGGCTGAAAGTTGTATCTTCATGGGCTGGCAAATGCTCAGCTTGAGAATGATCAGGTGCCCATGCGCATGTCTGATAGAAAACACCTGTCAACATCAAGGCCTGGAACACTGATATTTCCTAAACGTGTCTATGAAGTGACATCTTCTCTTAAGGGTGTTAGGAGTGAGAAAGACCAAAAGTAAATTACCTTCATGGAAGCATGTTGTTTTCATGTTTTAGTAATATGTGAGTTGCAGAATTAAAGTTGGGTAAGAGTGTCGTGAGGACCCCTCCTCTATTACTGGAAGATTTTGATCAGTAACTGGGACCTTGCAAAGGAGGCTTAGTCATAGCATTTCTGTAGGCACAAACTCCATCAGACTAAATGCAGAAAAGGATAGTAAAGGATCGTTTAGCCCTCTTTCCTGAGGGTAATTGGCTTGTTTCTGTTAGAGTTTAATTTACCCTCAGCAAGGGGCCAAATTGGCCTTAATTGTGTCCTAATTATTTGCTTAAATAGATAATGTTTCTCCTATCACCTCTTGATATCTGTGAGAGGTTACTTCTGAGCTGCTGCCTAATTTACAAATATCTTTTTTAACTCTTTAAATATTCCTGCATGGACTAGCTTGTTACTATATTATCCCCATTCCTGCATTCGACATCCTTCATGAATTCTGCTGAGGTCTTCTCAACATAAGGAAAATGTTCTCGTATTATATTTTCACTCAGCAATTATTGGTCTCCTTCAAAGTGTAGCCATTTGTTTGAAATCATGAAAGCAGGTCTGGCTAGAAAAAAAGTTAAATACCAGTCCATTTGGGGAATTTCAAAATTACCATAAGTGAAAAAATTGCCCCTGAAGGACTAAAAAACATTCATTAGAGAAAAATGGAATGGTAAGATTGCCAGTGGATATGGGAGCGGGACATCTAGAAGGTGTCTAGAGTTAGTAATCTCTGACATGTACACGGGGGCATACTCAGAGGATTTCAGTTTCTTCACTGCTGTGGTTCAGTAGCAGGTCCTTGCACCATCTCAGTCTTACCAAAGAAGGTCATCTTGTCTCATAAAAGTTTTAGGATTCCTGTCAACCTTGAGTATTCTAAGTTAGGGGAAAGTTACTTTGATACGAAAGTGTGAGAGGGAAAAGTTTAGAGAGGGATTCAGAGTAAGGAGACATGATGTTCTAAACTATTTTTACAACCAGTCAAAAGCAGAGAAATGAAACCCTTCCAAAGGAAAATCAGATGTATCACTCATTCTACCTGACCTCACACCTTCTACTGGAGTTAACATTATAAAGTGATGGTGCCATGGCACCAGGAAAACTCACGTGAGGCCGAGCCCAGTTGCCCTACTTCAGGATGTCTGCCAGCTTCTCCTCGTAGTATAGGAAGTTCTCCTGAACATCCTCCCAGGGCTGAAAGGCCTTGGATTCACCCTCTTCTTGCTCCACAAAATTCTGCCAGACGTATTCGAAGTCCTGGGGCTTCATGATGCGCAGTTTACAGCCAGCCTCCTTCAGCTTCTTCAGAGCAGCCTGGATCTCCGGCTCCTCCCACATGAAGAGTCGCCCCACCAGAATGAGCAGACGCAGGTTCTTGGTCTTGCTAAGGGTTTTGGTAATGCGGTCAGCGCACGCTGCACAGGGGCTGGAGGACACATACCAGGTGACATTGTACCGCACAGCTGGGTCGAAGGCTGGCAGGATGGTGTTGAAGAAAGCTTCCTCTGCATGGGCAGCCGCATGTTCATCCTCTAGGTATCCCCGAGATGCCTGCACTTGGCCCCCCTTGCCCTGTGCTTCAACCACATAGCAGAGGAAGGTCTTATTCCTCCCGGAACTGTACTCCACATTCCGGAACTGGAATTTAAAGAAGTTGGCAGGCAGCCGTTCTCTGTAGGTCAAGGAGACAAAAGGACAGGAAAGAATGATAAGTTCTTGTTTCTAGAACCAGCCTAGAGTAGGTAGCTCTTCCAGATCAGTATTTCAGATACGCATTCACTCTTACTAGAAATAGGTCTTGCCTGTGGTAATATGAGTGACCAAAAAAAAAAAAAGGATTAAAAAATCCAAAAGGGTTTTTCTGAAGGAGAGGAGAATTTGGATTGAGGTGTGCATTCTGGTCACCCTACTAGGAAGGGTCTCCAAACATTGTCTCCACCATCTCTCTTCCAGCACAACAATTGTCTCCACCATCTCTCTTCCAGCACAACACACCCCTACATTTCTAAATCATTGAATCTTTAACCTGCCTATACCTTAGAATCACCTAGAAGACTAAGAATGTTAATGCCTGGGCCTCATGCCAAACCAATTAAATCAGAACATGTAGAGAGTTGGTCTAAGCATCAGTATTTTTAAAAAGCTCTTTGGATGATTTCAATAAGTGGCCAGGTAAGTAGCAAGCATATAAAATTTCTCAAGACAGAACAAGACAAAGATTTTGCAGAACATTTTATGCTTTCTTTTCTCTTCCTTGTAACTCCTGTAAATTGCATATTGGCGTGAAATGGCCTAAAACTTGGAATACCATGCTCTCCTAGTGACTACTTCTCAAGTCTGTGTTAACTTTCAGGTAAAGGGATTGTCACATGGTAAGTGTCCAAGAAATTTTGTCTGTGAGGCCAGACTACTCAAGGGTATCTTGGGATAATTAAGCCTGTATTTAGTATTGAGTCACTTCAAAATCTTAAAGGACTTGGTGTCTGCCCTCCAGATGCTTATAATTTAGCAGCTAGATTGCAGCTGGACAGAGAAGATGTGAATGAAACAGCTGAGAACATTACAAGACTGCTAAAATTGAATACGTACAGTAGGGGAAGTATTATGAAGGTTCTCGAAAGTATAACCTTGATTCAGGAGGCAGTAGAGAATTGTTACAAGTTCTTGAGAAGAAAAACAATAAAAGTGATGTCCATGCAAGATTACTGTGGTGGCAATAGGCATATGGTGTGAAGCTGAGGAAAAGCCTCAAATTGAACAAGTCCAGTAGGTGTCTTAGGACACTAGACTTGGTGGTGAATTGTGTGGGTGCCTTTGAGGAGGAGATGGATGGTTAGGAAATGAAAACAGCAGGATTTTTTTTTTCCAGAACATTCTACCATCAGATTTGTTTAGCATGATAGGTCTAAGTATCATATTTAACTATAGCGGGAAAAGGCCAGGAATTTTGAAAATTTTGGTAATAACAAGGAGAAGAAAAAAATTGAAGATTGTTTTTACTTTTATGTGTATGTGTGTGTGTTTCTAAAATAGGCAAGATTTGTGCAAGTTTGAAGGCCAAAGAAAATGAAGTTTTAATAGGAGAGATGAAAAATGTCAGGAGAGGAGGAGATGAGTACCAGCTAGAAAGACTCAATGTTTTCCTTTTTAAAAATGTAATCTCTCTGGCTACCCCAAGAGATAGCTATGGCACCATTGATTCTACTATTGCCTATCTCCACCTCTTCTCTTTACACAAAGAAGTCACCAGACTCCTTGGGCTGCAGGAGAATCCCTGGTATCCCAGGGCCTTGGCTGCCTAGGGATAAGCAGCAGATGCCAAAGATATGAGTAAACTTGACTTATTTCCCTGCAGGATTCCCTCACCCCCGCCCATCACCAAAATGTGTCCACCACCCAAGTTTCCATGTCCCTTGCTGTCAGGTTCGTTTTCCACCGTGGAGATGGATGTGTTTGAGGACCCAGCCCCAGGATTCCTTCAGGTACTATACTTAGCTCTCGAAGCCCCTCTGTGCCTAGTTGGAGGTGTTTATTGTTTACTTAACATTTTAGGAGAATGGATCGCCTGATGTTTCCCTGCTCCTCTTCTCAATCCCTGTTAGGCATTCACTTACAGTGAGTGCTCCCTAAAGGTACTCACCCTACCAGACCACTCCTGAACTTTACCAGTTGCCAAATGGTCCCTTCAGTTCCTGGAGTGCCTTTTTGCTTTTGAGAAGCACAGAGCTTACCTTTCCTGCCCAAACTTGCTCTTCAAGCCCTTTTGCCCCCCTCCCCAAGTCTAATCCAGGACCACCTATATGATGGATTGTCAGGTGGAACCCTTGCAAGTATTCATGGCTACTCAAATAGCTTGGAGGCTTAAACAGTAGTTGCCGTGTGGTCCCTCTTTTCCTTCTGGAGCTCCCAAAAGCACAGCTCCAACTTTGCTCAGTATAGTTCAGCTGAAAGTATGAATTTAGGCCAGTGTGAATTTGGCCCAGCATGCAATTGCAAATTGGCTTGGATGGTTGTGAGGTGACTGTTTCTTTCTGCCCTTCTTAAGCTCTGACATTTTCCCTTTCTCCTCTTCCCTAGGCAAGAGGAGAAGACCCAGAGAAACTTGAAACCTCAGGGAGAGGAAGAAAGGTCATCTCTATAAATACCTGTTTCCGACCCCTCTGGCGAGCAGCCCTAGAATCTACTCTGTCCCTCAGCAGAGCCTTCTGGACTAGATGCCTCAGGAAAAGAAGTGCTTTCAAGGAGCAAAGGAAAGGCAGGGAAGGTTTGGTTCCTAGTCGTTCCCTTGGGCTTGCTCAGAGACTAAACTTGCTTGATTTCTGAATGGGTTTCTTGGTCTTCTAGAAGGAGCAAAAAGGTCAGATGAGATTCTTTAGGCCTCTCACATACTGAAATACCTAGGTCCTGGGGGAAAACCAGAAGAACAGAGGTAGTAGAGGTCTGGAATTTCTCCAGGGAGCTAGACAACATGGCCATCTCGGGCAATTTTGTAGACTCACAGAATAAATTAACACTATTATGCCCACTAGTGGAAGGAAGTAAATAATGACACTTGACTCATTAA
>NW_012111475.1:2045515-2079850 GCF_000951035.1 Colobus angolensis palliatus
GTCAGGAGAGAGATGCTGGTAGTAGATTTCTTTACCTGATCCAGTCACTTCCTCATGTATAGAAATCTACAGCCTAATTTCTATTCCCTCTCCCCAGCCTCTAATAGCACCTTGTTAAGCACCATTTCCTCATACTTTCTGCAAACAAGGCCAGTCACACTTCATCTACTTAGAGCCAGGCTACTGGGCATTTCAATTCACTTCGGAGGAAACAGAGAGTCCAAATATCTAGAAAAAAAAAAAGGGAAGATAATCTGCTTGATGGAGAAGGAATGTGAGTAAATGTAATACATTTTTCTCAGGTTCACGTTCAAAACATTTGAATTTTCTAAGCATGAATCTATACTGTGAAAAGAAGCAACCCAGAGGGCAGTTGAAGCTGGGCTGAGATTAAACATTTGCTCCAGAATAATCCATGAGTGGAAAAATCTACTCACAGGTTATTATGTGTTGACTTGTTTCAGCTTTCCCTCACTAGACCTACTGGTGACTGGTGTGAAAGAGGGAGGATTGCTGGTTTCACTGGCCTTCTGCTTTCTCAGAGCACTTTTCCAAGCAGATACCAAGGAGTAGACATAATCAGAAAGAGTAGTAAGAGCAGGAGCAGAGCGTTCTAGCAGCCTGACTCCCTAGAACTGAGAAGGGAACTCCGGATTGTGGGACTGGATGGGATTTTGCCCAAGGGAAGCCCTGGACTTGTCTGTTTTCCCTGGGAGGCATGGTCTTTACACCTGAGCTTTGACCTGCCCCCAACCCACTGTGGGAGGCAGGTTGGCCAGAGTCAGTGGGTTGCCTTCTCTTCTTGATGACACACCACCCAGCGTGCTCCAGAGGCCAGGGTGAGGGTAAAGGGTGTGTCTGGTGTTAACTGATGTCGAAGTCCCCTCACTCCTTATCTCACCCTTCTCCTCTGGACACTGCCTCTCTGTGTTCCTTACATGGCCAGAGTAAACTACTGGTAGCTAAAGAAGTGGTTGGAAGAAGAATCACTCTGTGTGCCATTTATCTTTGTTCCATAATAATCCCTTGGATAGGAGGTTCTACTTTCTGTAGAAACATATACAACATAACTAGAGACAAAGCCAAGCTCACATCAAGGGTGTTGCCAGGCAGAGTCACAGTCTCTTCTCACTGGGTTGGAAAGCTGGGGAGCAACCAGCTCTGGTGCCCCAGAGCTCCACTAAAACGTGCTGTGTCCAGAAGCAGGCATGAGCCAGGGGAATTCTTACCTAAGCCTCGTGCTGCTGGATCTTCATACACCCTGAGCTGCTGTCCTCCCTCCCCCAGTTTCCCTATTTTGTCTGACAGAGAGCCTAAAAACCACACAAGAGGTTCTTATTCATTAGGTCATTCATTTATTCAACAAATACGTATTGAGTACCTATCAGGAGCTTGGTGCTAAGGATAAAGCAGTGAAAAAGACAAAGTGCCATCCTCATAGAGGTTGAATACTAACGGGGGAAACAGGCAGTAAATGATCAACTCCTATTCAGTAAATATAAAAAGAATCCTCTCTGGTTTTTTGGATGCAGTGTGATGATTTGGAGTCAGACAGTCCTGGGGTTCACATCCTACTCCATCTACAAGCTTTGGCCATATGACTTAATCCCTCTGAGGTTTAGTTTCCTCACCTGAAAGAGTGAATAATCCAACTTCTAAGGTTTTGGACAACAGTAGACACTCAAAGCTAGTCTGGGCACAGTGGCTCATGCCTATAGTCCTAGCACTTTGGGAGGCTGAGGCATGAGGATTGCTTGAAGCCAGGAATTTGAGACCAGCCTGGGCAACACAGTGAGAACCCATCTCTATAAAAAAATACAAAAATTAGCTGGACGTGGTAGCATTCACCTGTAGTCTTAGCTACTCAGGAGGCTGAGGCAGGAGGATCACCTGAGCCCGGGAGGTTGAGACGACAGTGAGCTGTGATTGCACCACTGCACACCATCCTGGGCAACAGAGCAAGAAGCAATACCCCATCTCCAAAAAACAAAAAGGAAATTGATGTATGATACATATGATGCCTTTTCCAGGCCTCAAATTGTATCCTTTGGAGCTCCATCTTAAGCATTACCAAACTCGATCCATTTTCCACTGCTCTTCTCACTTTCAGAGGTTTCTGGTTTTCAGTGGTGTGCTGGTAAGTGTAACGCTCAGCTCTCTGATAGGAGGAAGAATCCCTGATTTCTAAAGTTTGCTGATTTCCATAAGGTAAGTACTCCCATTATGGAGATTTCAAGCTCCCGAGGTGATATCACTGGATGCAGAGTTGGGAAGAGACTTGTGAACCAACAGGAGCTGGCTTCAGCACGCTATGGCAGTCTTAGGCCCTTTTCCAGAACATTCTACCATGTTATTTTGTTAATGTGCTCAGTTCCACTTTCTATCCTGAATGCCCTATTCAACCATGAACTGGACATCTCTCCTTCCTACCAGCTACCCCCTCCTCATGTCGGACTATTTCCTGAAAAGCCACCTGCTCTTCTGCTAGTTTGTGGCCCAAATATAAGGAGCACTAAAGATCTTCCCTATTGGAGACCAGGCTAGAAAAGGAGCTGCTTTGGTGACCCCCTTGACTCCAAGAGGGAGTCCTGGAGTGAATGCATCTCAAGAGGGAAGGAGAGGAAAACTGTTCTCTCACCCTGTCCCTGTACAGACCCAGCTGCACCTCTGGGCTATTTTAAGCCATCTGTTTACCCAGAGGAGCCCAGGAGACAGCTCTCCACAGCTGTTACTTGTGGCCAGGAAACAGGGCTCTACCTCCCACCTGAACTGCTCACAGAATGCTCAGAACACTGCCCCTTCTGTGCCTCTTTTTCTGAGCCTTGGGTCCTAAGAAGCCTCTGATCCTCTCTACTTCCCAGATGGAGATAATGTGGAGCTCTGGGAAACCTGGAACCCAGAATGAGTAAGAGACCAGTAGAAAGGATACTTTGCTGGGAGTCAGCAGATGTGCCCAGTTCTGTGGTTTCGGACATATCATTCAGTCTTCCTGAGTGTCAGTTTCCCCCTCTGTAAAGTGACAATAATACATCTCCTTCTCCTACCTTGTGCTGACTGTTGAATGGTCTCATGTTCATGAAACTATGTTGTGATTATAAAGCCCTGGACAAGTAGAAGTTATATCAGTGGACTTAACCCTTCAGGATCCATTGCTCTGGGACCCCCAAAGCATGTTTAGCTCAACAAACAGTCTAATTCTGTTCTTGACCCACCTTGCCTCTGTGTTGGAATGCCACACAGAGCGTAGTGTGCACACGCGTGTGTGTATGACCAAGGATAGTGTGTACCAGCATGCTTGAGTGTTAGAGAAAGGCTCTCCTTCCATAAGAAAGCCACTGGAATTGAGGACTGTCCTGGCCAGGCTGCCCTAGGCTTTCCCTGTGTCTATATTAATCTGTGCCCAGCTGCTCCCTTCATCCTAGGATGAGGGTGAGATTAGTTGGGTGGGCATGGGCAAATGGAAGTTCAGGGGCTACTCTTGCCTCAGGAAATAGGATGCATTTTCCCTTAGGTTCTCTTGGAAATCAGAAAACATCTGAGCTGGAAGGGACCTTACTAGTATAGGTTCTTCATGTTATTAGTGCTAAAACTGTGGCTGACTGGAAAATCGCTTGCCAAGCTTGAAATATCAAGTCCAAGTTGCCATTCAGGGCTTCCTTTCCCCCTTGAAAGCATCATGCCTCCTTTCTTCCTGAAAATTCTCTTAATCTCGCACCCACTCTGCCTGTGGGCATTCCTGGAGACCCCATGAAGGAAACGTTTGGTTCAGGGAGAAAATGTGGCCTCACAGATTCTCTTTATTCTTTGCTTAGGATTTAGCAGGGTCTTCCACTACAGGAATAGAAAGGGAAGAGGAAGAAGCCTACTTAGTTTTCTTCCTGGAGATGGCATAATCTGGATAATACAGAGGTACCCTGCACACAGCCCCCTCCTCGCAGTCTGTAGAACCTTTTCGTTGGGTCCCAGTTCCTCTAGGCAATGCTTGAGCGTGTTGGAACAGCTCCTGTGTCCATAAGCTCCTGGGCTGCGTTATCTGCATGTAATTTCCCTGTTTGTCTATGGGATAGCCCCTGAGGAGACTCAGAATAGATTTAATAAGAAAAAAGCTGCTTCTGAGTCTTGGGAAAGGATGGATCTATCTTTCCTGTCTTGGGAGCTTCTACTCCAGGAAGAAGCTCTAAAGAAAGGGCTAGAGGCCTATGGCTAGAGGAGAGACCCACTCAGGAACAGAGAGAGAAGTTGAGGGGAAGGGGTGCTTTGACCGGAGCCACATATAGATGTGCCAGTCTCATCTTCTGTCCTCACCAAACTCCCTGGGACTAAGCCTCTACCCACAGAGGCAGGTGACTGTCCCAATACCAGGAGGCCTGAGGGGTGTTTTATTCTCTGGACTCTTGCCTCCGAGGAGCTCCTCCTACCTCTCCCTGATTAGAGAGCCCAAGGTGTCACCTTAAGAAGCCATGAGAATTTGCTGCTGGGTCCCCTACCACCCCTGCCGTGCCCACTGGTGCCCTTTCACTGCTACAGGATTGTAGCTGGCCCTGACGCCTAATAAAATACCATCCTGAATTTCCACAGCCTACCCCAAGCCTGCACTCTTCTAGGGAGCAGAACCCTGGCCCACATCTGAGGCTTACCCTGTGACAATCTCAAAGGGCGGCAGCTCAATCAGCTCTTTCAGCTTCTCAGGGTCGTCCAGGTTCTCCAGATCCTCCCCATTCTGGGAGGCAGCCTCAGCGGCTGCAGCAGCCTCTTCCTTCTGGGCCATGGAGGGTCTGTGGCTCAGGAATCACTGAGAGAAAGGAGAGGCAGGCAGATCTGGGCCAGGCTCTGGCGGCAGAGTCCCAAGCAGCTGTCAGCAGCTAAATCTGGCTGGGGATGACGGGAAAAGGACCCAGCAGGCCCGACTTCGTGCTCTCCCCACTTAGCCACAGGCTTTATAGCCAAGGCCTCCTGCCCCTCCCCCAGGCTCTCTCCCTCTATCTTTTTTTAATTGAGTGACGGCGGGTGCTGGGGTGGGGGAATGGAAAATCTGGCCATTAGTATCCCCTATTTATCAGTAGGCAAAGACAGGAACCTGGCAGGTGGGTATGGCTTGGCCTGCTCTCCTCTCCCTCTCCCTTTCAGCTCACCTCATATTCTCCCCTTTGTTTCCACCCAACTTCCCTGGCTCCACTGGGGGAGAGTTTGGAAGGGGCCCCAGGGCAGACATCTTGAGATTTAGGAGGGTGGCCTTCTGAAATATAAGCAGGAGGAGATGTGTGTTGAAAGGGGATGACTGCAAAAAGACCCAGGCCATTTCCTCTGGGGGAACATGGGTTTAGGAAAGGAGGGGCCTGGGAAGAGGTGGGATCAAAACTGACAATTTGGGGAGAAAGTGTGTGAGTTGTGACTCAAAAGCGGCGGGTGCTGATTTGCCTATTACGAAGCCATAATGTAATGTCAAATCGATCAGGAGCCTCCCTGAGTAACAACAGCTGCCATTTACTTAGCTCAGAGATTTTGAAATAGGCCAGGCAGTTGGTTTAGGGGTTTAAATGAAATCAGATGTATGCTTGCCACAGCCGTGGGAGGCGATGTGTATTATCCCACATTACAGGTAAACTGAGACTCACAGAAGTGTGCAGAGCCAGGATTAAAACGCAGGCCTTTGTACTTCAGGCCAAATATTCAACCTCCATGCTATGTGGCCTCACAGTCAGTCTTTTATTCATCTTAACAAATATTTATTGAGCATCTACTCTATGCTAGGTGCTGTTTCAGGTACTGGGAATATGGCAAAAGAACAAAGCAAATGAAAATCCCTGCTGTGACGATTTGTGGAGCTTGAGGGACTGGACAACAAATAAGTAAAATACATCATCTATTTGGTGCTGATAAGTGCCAAGGAGAAAAGACAGGAAATAGAAACAGGAAGTGCTAAGAGGTGGGGTTACATCCTTATAGGATGGCCAGGGTGAAGGACTTTGAAAAGGAGACAATTGAAGAAGGTGTGAAGGAGGCAAGGGAACTAATCATTTGGATATGTAAGAGGAAAGCGTTCCAAGGAAGGAACAATGTGAGCAAAGGCTCTGAGAAGGGAGCCTTCCTGAGGTGTTTGAGGAACTAGTGAGGACATCTGGATGACTGGAGAGTTCTAAGAGATCAAACCAAAGAGATAACAAGGGTAAAAGGGACTGGGGCCTTATGGGCTGTCATAAGTACCTTGCTTTTTCTCTGAGTGAGGTGGGAAGCCTTTGTCTCTGAACAGATGAGACAGGTGGTCTGAGCACTTGGGAAGAGCAGAGGCAGGGGACCAATGAGAAACCTACTGAGGCCAGAAAGAGATGATGGGGTCTCCTAGAAAAGACCCTGAGCTGGAACAGCAGCAGAGGATGGCTAGATGATTTTTGCAGCTCTCGTGATGGGTACTTAGCAGGGGCAAAAGTCTTAGAGCAGTGCAAACCCTCTAGGCCATTCTCAGGGAAGCAGAAGGAAGGGGTCGGGGTCACTTGTAGGTTGAAAATGAGGAACCTAAGAACACTGGGGAATGGATCTGAAAACAGCTCCAAATGGGTTTGGCTGGTGGAGATGAGAGGGTAGGGCACCCTTTAGAGGGTCTGACTAGAGAAGAGGAGTCAAGATGGCTTGGAAGATTTGGGCTCCCTCCTCCAGAGAGTGAGCAGCAGATTGCTCTATTAGTGTGATGCCCAGCATTTTGTTTGCCAGGGATGCTCATGGTTTCTTCCTGTTGTCCAGACATAATTACTAATAGCACCCCTTTACTCCCAAAGGTGTCCCGCTGTGAACAATAAACTATATGGTCCCCTACCTTTTGGATTTACTACTAAAAGCATTTTTTTTTTTTTTTTGAGATGGAGTCTCACTTTGTTGCCAGACTGGAGTGCAGTGGCACGATCTTGGCTCACTGCAACCTCCGCCTCCTGGGTTCAAGCAATTCTCCTGCCTCAGCCTCCCAAGTAGCTGGGACTACTGGTGCGTGCCACCGCACCCGGCTAATTTTTGTGATTTTAGTAGAAACAGGGTTTCACCTGTGTTTCACCATGTTGGCCGGGATGGTCTCCATCTCCTGACCTCGTGATCTGCCTGACTCGGCTTCCCAAAGTGCTGGGCGGCATGAGCCACCGCGCCCGGCCACTGAAAGCATTTTTATCCACATCTTATTTTTTCAAACATTTTTCCAGGGGAATAAAGCACAGAGTAGAGGTAATGGTTCCTGTGTCCACAATAAAAAGACAGTGGCAGCTGATAAACTGCAAAGAATGTTGTTATGACACAAACATACCACGTTTAAATGCAAAGAGTTTACTTCATTTTCTTGTACAGTCAACATTTATCAGAGGTTCCTGTGTTCCAGGTGCTCTGGTAAATACCAAGAGTACAGAGATGAATAAGGTGCTGCCTCACCAGGGGCTCCCAGCTTTTATCATATTTGGGGCATTAATCAAGCACTCAAGCATGCATTATCTCATTTAGTCCTTACACCAGTCTCACATGGGTGTGAATTATGGACCTCATTTTGCAAGTTAGGGACTTGTGGGTGAGAAAGGTGAAGTGATTTGTATAAGATCACACGGGCTTTGAATTCAGGTCTTTGGAGCCCAAGTTCAGCCTATTCCCAGGGCTGCGCACAGCTACCTTTGATAAAACATCTCTGAAGCATTATGAATGTGCATCTGTCTACCACTTCCCAGGCCCAGCTACGGTGATATGCCTGGATCAACGGAGGAAGAGTAAAATGTCTTGGGGAGGAAAGCAAGGAGGATGGATCCTTTCAGTTCACTGTTCTCCTGCTAGAAAGACTTCCTCCCTGAGGACAGGGCCTTCTATTTTGGCTGTCATGTATAACCCTGGATTAGGAGGCAAAAAATATTCTATGCTCATATCCCCATCTTAGCCCCTGATTCACTGTGTGATCTTGGACAAATCACTTGACATCTCTGAGCCTCTGTTTTCCCATCTGTGACACAGGCTGTGCTATTGATTTCTATTTCCAAATGGTCAAAAAGCAGAAAATAGGGCGCAGAGTGGGCTTGTGAAGACCACAGGTGAATGGTGTGGCGAGAATGTCCTACCTCTCCCAACAGCTCAGAGTGAATGGTGCACAGGTGGTCTCAGCCTGGTCCTTTCTTAAGAGTTGACCCCTTTCTTCTATCTTACTTATAGACAATTTTCCCTTTGACCTTTGGGAGAGGGCCCTGGGTCTGCCCCCAGACTGATGACTGACAGCTTCCTTTTTTACTGCTGCTTTGAGCCCTCCTCGTTTCCCAGCCTGCCATCCCTGGAGGCCCTCTGATCTGCTCTGGCTATTTATGGCACCTCCTGGGGGCCTGAATTCCTGGCTGGTCTCTGGCTCTCCTTTCCAAGTCATACCAGTTTACCCTGCTCACCCCAGAGTGCAACAACTAATCTGGGGGATCAGATGCCAGGAGCTTGACTCCTCTCCCTACAGCTGCCTCTATACTCTTTAGGACTGGCACACCCCATCCCCAGTGTTAACCCTATTGGGTAAGGTTCTATCGATAGTCCCTCTCCTGCACAGGAGGATACTGGGCAGTAAGGTATTTCATTCAAGGTCACACGTGGAGTCAGTGGGGTGCTGGGATTTGAACCCAAATCTGTCAGCTCCCAAGTTCCATGCTTCTCCTACTGTGTCATATTCCCTGGAATTTAGTAACAAGGAGAGCTGACATCCTGACATTGCCCTAAAATATTATGTAGGTTAACTCATTTATTCCTCACAAGGATGTTTGGGGTAGGTACTATTATTATCCTAATTTTTCTGGTGAGGAAATTGAGACCAGAGAGGTTAAGTGACTTGCCCAAGGTGATGCAGCTAGAGAGGGCAGAGCCATGTGCTTCCAGAGTCATGTTTTACCTCCTTCACCATTCAGTCTCAACTGCTGCCAGCACCCCTGAGGCGCAGCTCTGGGAGAAGGGAAGGACAGAGACCAGTGGGAGTTGAAGAGGCTGAGAAGGAGTTCTTGCAGGAAGAACAGACTCTAGGAAGTAACTGGTACATGAAGGTGTGTGTGTGTGTGTGTATGTGTGTGTGTGTATATATCTGTGTTTTGGGGGTGCAGGTTAAGAGACACCAGGCAGCTAGTATCTGGGGATGGAAACCAAAATTGGAATCCTCCCATCCTGTCTCTGCCGGTCCTTGCCCCCTTCTTGTTGGGATGGCAGTGGCTGGAAGGAGCTGGGTTAGGCCTGGGATACACTGCAACATGCCTCTCCCCGTCCCATTTCCCACGGTCATTTCAGAAAACATTCAGAGATTCTAGTAGGTGGTTGAGAAGGAGAGGACAGGGTCAGGCACGGTTGTTCCTTGGATCTTGGCCAGACATGGAGCTGCCCTCATTGGGAAGGGAGCAGAGAAGCCAGGAGGGGGGCTGGTGGAAAATAGAAGCCTCACCAGAGGAAGGTTTAAATTCTCACTCCCTGAAAGAGGATACCTCAGGGGTACATTGATGGAGTTGGTGCTTTATGTGCAGGGACAGCTGGGACCCTAACAGTGCGTTGCCCCAGAGACCCAGCCCAGGCGTGCCTGCCCCTCCGGTCACTACTGAGACAAGGTACACAAACAACAGACCTTGGGCACCAGACATCCCTCTGGAGGGCAGGAGGCTGCTTCCTCTAGCAACTGCTCTGTTGATGTAAACACGAGGTGTCCAGGGCTTTGAGCAGTCTTGGCCAGTGAAGAGGGGAGGGGGCCAAGGGTCTTCCAGAGTCTGAGGCTGGGATTGGAGAAGGCACCAGAATCACAGGGCAGGGCAGAGTTTACAGTCTTCTGTACAGGACACAATCCTTGGCTTGCCATGTGGGACATGCCACCCTGGGTAAAATGGTGACTCCCGGGACTTTAGTCCTGGTCACCATGGTTTCCATTCCAGTAACTACTCCTGGCACCGCCCGGCTACTATGGCTGGTACTTTCAGTCTTTGAAGAAAGTGATCTGATAAGGATCATGTACATTAAGGTGACTAATAGTATTCCTCTTTGAAGGGGTGTTTGCAAGGCCAAAGAACCTACTGGGAGGAGGTGACAAACTACAGTCAACTTTTGAGAGGAGAATTTCAGCCCTTAAGATGAGAAATGTGTTGGAGTAGGTGCAAGTGGAAGAGCTAGGGGGATTTTTTGGTGCTTCTCTTAGTGGATAATCTCTATGTGGGCCGTGGGACCTTGGAAAGGGACAAATGAGGCCCTGATGAATATGACTGAGGCCCTGGTATGACCAGGGATGGCTTCCCCTGGCTTCCATATCAGAAGAAGAGCCTAAATGTATGGAGTGTCCTCGACTTTGTAGGGGTGGGGGGAGAAGGAGTCTGGGATGTGGGTAAATGTTTTGGTGGGCTCTACCTGAGGATAGAAGAGGAAGGTCGATATCTGAGGAAGTTCTTAGCAAAGTTGGGCTTTGGACTGAGTACCTTGGGAGCTGCTGATGAGAATCAGTGGTAAAATCCTTAAAAGGATTGTGTGCTTGTTTTCTGGAACTACAAGAAAGGGAACCTCTGGGAAGACTCTGAAAATGGGCTTGGGGTGCAGGGGAACCCCAAGAGATAGAGCAGATGGTGGCCATTCACAAAAGAAAAGAGACTTTGGAGCCCTGGCCCAGGACTGACAACATTCAGGGGCCTCCAGGCTTCTCCTACGCAGCAGCTCTACCTGCCTGTAGGTAGGAGGGGCCAGAGATGTGCAGAATAAATACATCCTGCCCTCTGCCCCGTTCCTAGCCCAGCTGACCAACCTTTGTCCACTGGGCATACATCTACCAATCTGCCATCCTCACCTAGCCCCTCTATGTCTCCATTCTGCAGAAATTGGCAAAGTGAGGAAGAGTGAAGGAAGAGTGAAGGTTTAGAGGAGGAAAGGATGGACTAGGATACAATAGAATGAGATATGACACATCCTGGATCTGCTGTTTTACCTAGTGCCTCTGCAGCCACTGGACGGGAGATCTGCAGAGCCTTATGATCTTGTCTCTCTCCGACTCACCAAATCAGAGGCAAATGGAAAAATACTGCCTCAGAACAAAAATGTGCACACAATCTGAATGGTGGAATCCTGGGATACACTTGCAAAGACAAGAGGCAGCTCCAAGTCTATTTAGGCACAGCTCTTAAGTAACAAGAGAGAAGGGCCAAAGGCAGGTGTCCACTAGGCTGGGCTCTGAACTGGGAAGTGGGTAAGGGGAAAGACAAGAGTCCCAGGAAGGTTGGGAGACTGTGGGATTAGAGGCTCCCTTCACCCAGGAACCAAGGAACTGGGGCAGAAGGGGATTTTAAGGACAACTTTGAAGTCAGAGGATAAGAGTTTGGAGTTGGGATTCTGCCCTTTCATGCTGAGTTTCTGCACATGGCCAAAAATCTCTTTAGCTTGGCTCATGGTGTATCAGGCAGTCATGCCAACCCAGGGCTTGGGACACTGCCCAAATTAAGCTTTCTTCTAGGGCTAAGTCCAAAGCTAGAGGCATGGGTTAGTGGCTCCAGCTTGCCTTGGGGAGGTCAAAGTAATACCATAGGCATCGTACATCTTCATGGAGGTTCCGCCTAACTTCTAGAATTAGCTGGTAATGAATAAAATTGGTAGCAAATATTACAATGCATGTATTATTATGAGATGATAATAATGGTAATGGAAGATAAAGTCTGGAATACCCACTTGCCAAGATCACACAATGGCAGTAGAGCTGCGGTAAGAACCCATGTATTGTGGGTTCCTAGCCTATCCTCTGTCAATCAGTATTTATAGCTAAAAGTTGCACCAGGTTACCAGTTAATAGATAACAGAGTCAGTATCCAACCCCAGGTTGTTCTGACTCCATGGCCAGAACTGTAAATCACCATACCCTATTGCTCTCACTCCCGAAGATGATCTGATTTCATGGGTCTGGAGTCCCAACAAGTGTCTCAAGGAGGTCTCTCTGGGGCACATTTTGAGAAGCAGTGCCCTGCAGCAACGGGTCTCAGTTTGGTTGCACATTAGAACCAGGAGTTTCCAAAATGATTAAAGCCTTTCCGTTCTTTTTTCAGTTGTTCCAGAGTAGGGGTGGGGGTAGGGGTGGCGGCAGGGTGCTGGTCAGCATTTGTTTTTGAAGTATGACAATGTGTTCATCTGTTCATTAAATTAATCAACAAATAAAAACATACAAGCACCTACTCTGTGCTCTGCCCTGCCCTGGGGCTGGAGATACAAAGGTGGGTGGGACACTGTGTCCTCCTGGGGTGCCCGTAACCTGACCCACTGGGCTGAGCATGTCCTTGGTGGAGGAGGGGAGGCTGCAGACACCCTCTGTTGGGTGAGCTCTGGAAAGAGCCACTCCCCTTCTCAAATTATGCTGCCCTGCTGGCTTCTCACCTGAGAGCACACAGTTTGTTTCAGCTCTAAAACTCAGCTCACGAAACCTCAGATTGTCAAGGCTAAACGGGCCCTGACAAATGATCTGTGCCCAAAGCACTCAAACTAGCTAGCAGCTGACAGAAGTGCTCAGGAGGTTTTAAATCTAAAGATGCCGAGAGCCCACCCACAACGTTCTCATTTATGGGTCTTGGGTGGGGTCTGAGGAATATGCATTTTTTAAAAAGCTCCATACAGCTGTGGTTCTCAGCCTTGGCTGCACCTGAGGAGGTCTCGGGAAGTTTTAAAAATGTTGATGCTCAGGCCTCCTCCCTGGAGAGGCTGATGAGGATTTTTAAACACTGCTGGTGATCCCATCATGCAGCAGGTGGAGACCCCCTACTGCAAGGTGTCTGGGTCTTCCAGCTGACTTTGTTAAAGATTTGAGGAGGCATACTCAGGGGCAGTCACTCCTTGCCATCATCAGGGCTTTGAAACAAGGACAGAAGAAAATCAGAGAAGGGAGGAGACAAAAATTAAAAAGCCACTAAGAAGGTTTAGGAAAAAAGCAAGATAGAAGGCTGAATAAGAAGCTCCTATGAATTCACTTGTCAGCACTCTGAGGCTTAATCTCTTTTTTTTTTTTTCAATGTTCTTTGCCTTATTCTAATAGTGATTAATTGATGTAAAATAAGAAAAGCATAGGAATGTATGAAAGCAAAAAAGAGGGTCTATAATCTTATTTATCAGAGATGCATCACATATATATCATACAACCATAGTATATGTTATAACGAGATACTGCATCATAAATCTGATATATAAATTAATGTGTAATATATACTATATAACCTTAACGTGTATAATTAGTACCCCCACTTTTTTTTGAGATGGAATCTCACTCTGTCGCCGGGCTGGAGTACATTGGCATGATCTCGGCTCACTGCAACCTCCGCTTCCCCAGGTTCAAGTGAATCTCCTGCCTCAGCCTCCCAAGTAGCTGGGACTACAGGCGCGCACCACTGCGCCCAGCTAATTTTTGTGTTTTTAGAGACAGGGTTTCACCATGTTGGCCAGGCTGGTCTTGAACTCCTGACCTCGTGATCCACCCGCCTTGGCCTCCCAAAGTGCTGGGATTACAGGCATGAGCCACAGCGCCTGGCCCCCTAGAACCCTTTTTATAAAGTGTATTTTTCTGTTTCGGCTTTTTTGTCACTTTTTAAAAGCCTTTTGTTTTTCAGGCAATTAAACATCTGAGTGCTAAATCTTTATGCCAGGTGGGGAGGCATGTGAGTGGAGGCGAGCTGGTGTGCCCACCCCTCCCCCATGGGCCTTCACACCTTCATTCACGCACACACACTCACACACAGGTCCAGAAGCTTGTATCCCACTCTGGTGCCCTAGGCATCATATTATGCATTCAAATACACACTTCACATCATACCTTCAGAGTTACTAATAGGATTTTATTATTTAAGTGTAAAATCAGTTTCCCCCCTCTTTCCCATTTCTCTGATTTCTAAGGAAAAACGGCACCAGGGAACCCAGGAGGGTGGTGCCATTGGGGTGAACCCTAGCTCCACAGCCCTGCTTGCAGACTCTTCCTCCCTACCCTGGCCGTCCCTCCTCTCCCGTGCCCGAGGGCCTCAGTCGCTCTTCTCCGTGGGTTGAGGCTGGTGCACTGGACAAAGGCTGTCCCTCCACAGGTGGTAGGTGAGGGCTGAAGTCACGGTGAGCCAGGCTAGGTAGGGCAGCAGTAGCAGGGCAGCCAGTTTGTTGATCGGATGCCAGATCAGTGCCGTGCTCACCACCAGCCCATAGAGCAGCAGCAGGTGCAGCAGGGCCTGGGCACAGGGGCCGGGGGTCAGCTGGCTGCCCAAGAACCAGCACCTCCACCTTTCTGCAGTACCCAGCCCAGCCACAAGCTAAGTCCCTGGGGCTCTGTGCACACCATGGAAGTGCAGAGAAGTCTGCCCATCCATTACCTGCCTACACTCAATTGCTCTGCCAAATTATGTGCTTCTAGGGCCAGGTAGTTTCACCCTCTCCCACATTACTTCTGCTACTGATCCCTGTGTGCCTTACCAGACCAGGGTTGTGGACTGTGAAAAAGAGAACCAGGACAGCCCAGCTGATGGTGAGCTGAACAGCATAGAGGCCGAGAGGCAGGGCCAGGGGCCACCCCAAGCCCCCTCCCAGGTCCTTCCACACCAGGTAGGAGGCGTAGCTGTGGAGAGATGGTGGCAAAATCATTCAATGGGAGGTTCCATGGCGAATGGAGGAGGCTCTCTGGCATAAGGACTCTTGGATACCCTTGTGGGCTGAAATGGGGGCGAATGGGTCTAGGCATCATTTAAGGGTCAGGGAGGAAGTTGGTGGGAGGAGCTGGGCACAGCGAGGTTGGGGAGGGGCTGGGGAGACTTAGAGAGGGTGGAAGAAGGGCTAACTGGAACCCCAGGCAGGCATAGAGGGTTTCTTACTTTCTGGAGGACCCACCATAAGAGGCAAGCCAAAGTGCCTGCCTTTGGAGGCCAATATATGGGAGTAATTCAGATACAGGGGACTTGTTCCCACCCCACTGGGTACCAGGGCCATGTGTGAGAAACAAGTACTCACCCCACGACAGAGTAGATGGCTGTCTGTACAAGCAATAAGACTTTGTGGAGTGGGCACCAGGACAGCATCCTCGGGCCCTCACACCAACCAGCCATGTGATCATGAGTGAACAGCCAGACCAGGATGGGCCCCAGGTGGGGCAGGAGCACAAAGATGGCCCCTTGAAGCTGCATTCACCTTGAGGAGGCAAAATCTGGGGAGGCAGAGAACACGCTAGTGATGAGCCTTCCCCTGCGGCTCCTCGTCTGTCTCTGCCTCCTAACCTGACTCATTTCCTGGCCTGAGCCCCTCAGAGGAGGTCTAGTCATGGAGGTCCTTCCTCTCTCTCTGGCCCAGCTCCAGTCCTGTACCTCTGAGCTCTCTCCAGCCCCAGGCCCCACCTTGCCCATCTCCTGGCTTCCATGGACTTCTTTTCTCCACAGCACTCCTCTGGCACTTGGAGGACACTGCCCAGCACTGGTAACCGCTTCTCAGTGAAAGACCTTCCTCTAAGTGCTTCTGACTACTGGAGATAAGGTCCCGGGTGACCAGCTTTTCTGCCTCCCACAGTGGGCAGCACTTAGCCAGGTGTGTAGCTGGCCCTCACTCAGAACTGTTCTACCTAAGCTGATTTACCAACCTGGAAAGATCACAATCTGAAGGCAGGAGCCAGAGATTCCTGGGGGCTCTTTTCTAGTCACAAATACGGCAGCCCATCTGTCCCAGGCTTATCTCACCATACTAGACTGGCACACTCATGGGGCACACCCAGGCTTATCTCCTGCCCAAATTCAAACTTGGCCTGTTGACACTGTGGATTCCTTTATCTGAACCTTTAGCTCTCTTCTACCCCTGGAGCCATGGGGGATGAGCTTCCTGCTCCATCTTTCCATTCCCAGAGTGTCAGGATGTAAGCACAAGCGTTCAGGTTTCCTGTGGCCTGACTTTTCAAGGAAACAACTGCCTGGTCTTTGATTAAAAAGCTGCCATGCTGATTGGCATGTTGCTTTGCATGTCACTTGCATGTGGGACAATGTACAGACCTTCCTACAACCAAGGCCCCTTTTGACACAGAGTTTCATTCTTGTTGCCCAGGCTGGAGGGCAATGGTGCAATCTTGGTTCACTGTAACCTCCACCTCCCAAGTTCAAGTGATTCTCCTGTCTCAGCCACTAGTAGCTGGGATTACAGGCGTGCACCACCAAGCCTGGCTAATTTTGTGTTTTTAGTAGAGATGGGGTTTTGCCATGTTGGTCATGCTGGTCTCGAACTCCTGACCTCAGGTGATCCACCCACTTTGGCCTCCCAAAGTGCTGGGATTACAGGCGTGAGTCACTGTGCCCAGCCCTAATCCATCCTTTTCTGTCAAGGGTCAGGGACACTGGTCCTGGAGGATCTGGGACACAGCTGAGCAGTGTGCCCACCTGTGCATATTTCTACTTGTCTTTCTCTGCTCCTCACTGTCCATTTGCTCATCTTCTGCCTTCCTGTTTTTCTACATTTCTGTACAGTGGTGGAGGCCCCCTCCCTGCCCGTCCTTGCCCCCATCCTCTTTTCTCCTGACACCTGCCTCTCACAGTACCTCCTTGTTCCCAGGCCTGTGCTCCCCTTACCTCTGGCAGCACACCTTCCTGGTGGGGGGCCTGACGACATATGATGTGTGGAAGACAGAGGAGGGTGGGGCTGGGAGGAGGGTGGTGCTGGGAGGAGGGTGGAGTGGTGCTCCCAGCTGGTCTGCCTTTCTCAGATGAGAAGGGTGGTGACACTGGCTGGGAAGTCCAAGTTGCTGTTTCATGGCCCCAAAGAGTTCCTCTCAGGAGGAGCCCGCCTGGCCTACTAGACCCTCCTTGGTGCCTGGCCTCTGGAGGCTACCCCTTGATGGAATGTTTGAGGGTTTGTGGTGAGGGTTTGACACTGAGAGACCTGGCCCTACTGTGACAGCTCAGCCCCCAGTTATAATGCTATTGATGCCTGTGGTCTCTGCATCCCATGAAACAGCTCTGTGGCCATGGGAGTGAGTGGTATGAGCCTTCAAATTTCTCCGGGAGCCTCCTTATAATTGGGATTGTCGCCAGGAGTGGCAAGCACCAGCTTTGGAAGTGAGTTCATAATCCATGAACACAGTCCCTGGTTATAGCCTCCTGGTAGGCATGACCTTCCTGGCTTAGAACCCTAGCTTGACAGATCTTTCACAAACCCCTAGGACTTTATGTCTCAGAGGAGAAGGCAGCTGACAAGTGGAGGTGGGTTGGGAGTCAGGGAGGAGTGACCTGGCACCCTGGCAGAAAGTCCTGCCTCCCAGCCTCCCTAAAGAGGGGTAGGGAAGAGTGTCCCTATCTGTTGGCAAAGTCCAGCCTCCTGTGTGACTCAAACAGAGCTTTGTTAAAGACAAACACCCCTACCCGACTCCCTTCGTTCCCTCTGAAAGTTCTGAGCACCCCTTCCTGGCTTGTCTTTAGGCATGAGGTCTGCTTCCCAGGTTGCCTGCTCTCTACCCATTCCTTTGATACATGTCTGCACTTTGGGGTACTGGGCTCCCATGGGAGGTTTATTCCACCCTCTCACAGGGAAGGAAGCAGAGGGGAGGGGATTGCAGTCAGAGACAAGAGGCTAGAGAATTATTAACTGAGACAAAAGCAGAGGAAGTTACTTATTTTCTATGGGAGATGATAACTACTGGCCTGGGGGTGTTCACCACGCCTCCTCAACTGCAGGAGGCCACACCCTGGTGATAACAGTTACCATCTATTGACCACCCATTCAGTGGTGGGCATTTTACATTTATTAGCTCAATAATGACAATTATTATCTCACACAAGGTAGATATTTTTATCTGCATTTGACAGACAAGGGAATTGAGGCTCAGAGGACTTAAGTAGCTTGCCCAATATTACATAGCCAATGTGTCGCTCACCTGGGCTCCGTGTCGGTCACTTGGATCCAAAATGCATCCTCTTCCCTCTCAACTTCTTCACTCATTCATTCAAGACATCTTTATTGAACACCTTCTATCTATCAGGCTGTACCAGGAGCTGAGGAGACAGCAGAAAACATGGGAAAAGTTCCTCTCCACAAGGAATTTTCATTCTGTGGTGCCATTGCTCCTAGGCAGAGTTTCTAAGAACTCGGAATGGCAAATGGCCCCAAAGTTCAGCCGTCTCCCAAGCGGTAGTGTTTCTGCCAACTTTGGGTGGGGAAAGTAGAAAGCACCTTGTGTAAGGAACAGATATGGGTACATCTCAGGTACACCAGCAACTGGTGAGTCATTTACCCTCTCAGTGCCTCCATTATCTTCTCTGTGCAGGGAGCGGGTGGAACTAGATGCTCTCTAAGCTCCCTGGACCGGTTGCGTTGGCATCAGCTGGGAGCTTCTTTGAGCTGCAGAATCTCAGGCCCCACACTAGACCTACAGAATCAGAGCCTTCATTTTAACAAGATCTCCCAGGTGACTGTGGTGCACATTATAGTTTAAGAAACTCAGATGAAGGTTCCCTCCTCTCCTATCTGCCTTTCTAATTTAATAATAGCCTCTGGCTGGGGACAGCCACTCACCAGCAGAGGGCACTGTAGGGAGGGGTTTCAAGGTGCAGCACCTACACCCAGGTTGTCTCCCTCCCTCTCTCCTTCCTTGCAGACCTAGACTGGCAAGTTCACTGACTTCTGGGATCCTCAGCTACTCCCTTACCTGGGCTGGACTTTGCCAATAGAGAGGGACATTCTCCCTCACCCCTCTTTAGGGCAGCTGGGAGGCAGGACTCTGCCAGGAAATGCCAGGCCACTCCTGCCTGGATTCCCCACCCACCTCCACTTGTCTGCTGGCCTGTCGACTGGGTCTGGCTGATCCGTTTCTCAGAGAAGGAATTGGACCAGCCAACAGCCTCTAAGAGCACCTAGACGGTAAGGTGAGCACCCCCTTGGGGCAGCTGGAGAGGGCATGGGCATTGCGATGGGGTTACCTGGAGCTCCAGGGAGGAGCCAGGCCAGCTCAGCCTGCCTGCTGGAGTGTAGGAACCCTCTGCTGGAGGAGGGGAGGAAAATGGGACTTGGCCAATGGGTATGAGGACCACTGGGATAATCTGTGTCCTACGGAAATGTCTACTATACTAACAAATGCTGTTCATAACTTGTGTTTGGACCATCCATCCCAGTACTTATGTTCTGCAGTAACTGGACATCTATCAGGCATTGGGGAGGCACAGGGAGAACTAGTGAAGTGGAGGAAGGGTTGAGAGTTTTCTTAAAGGGTATGAGCAGAACTTTGCAGCAGGAGTTTGGATCTTTGTGCTGGAGGATGCAACTGCCTAGGGACAGGTGATGGCGGCATTCTAAAGAACTCTTGTTTCAGGGACCCGCTATCCAGGGTGATCTGCGGTAAGGGGCAAGACAAACTGGAGGAGTGGGTAATGAGGAGTCCAGCATGGGGTTGGGAAGCTCCAAGTCACACTTGAATGGCTGCAGTGCTATAGATGCCATTCAACCAGACTCAGGACCTTTCCCCATTCTGGGGCCACAGGGAGGATGGAGTGAGGGCCAGGGCAGCCTGGAAGAGCTGTCAGCCTGGGAGACCTGGGGCTGGCCCAGGAGGAGTTATCCTGCTTCAGGCCAGGTAAAGGAGTGGGCCCCCATGAGAGGCCCAGTGGGGCTTTGGGAGTGGTGCGTGCCAGCTTCTCCAGGGTCAGAGGTTGAACCAGGGGACTCTGCTGCACCACCCAGTGAGGTGCGCCTCACTGGGGATCTGGACTCTGGTCTTTGGTGGCCCCAGGAAGGTTACTGCTGTGTAACCGAGGTGGGGCCCCTCCTTTCATCCCTTTAGCTATTCCATCCCCTGCCACTGGTGCCTTGGTAGGTGGGGATGTGGTGTGATGGGGTGAGTATTACCACAGAACTGAGGATGTACCTTTAGGTCCTTCTATTTGTTTTTACTTCACTTTTGCTTCTTTCTCTTCTAACTTTATTTCTTCTAGAGAAGGAAACGAAGATATTTGGGAAAAAAGAAGGGGTAGAGAGAGAAAGGGGGTGTCTCTGGAAGGGTGTTCATCTTCGCTCCTCCTTCCTGCCTGTCTTCAGCTGTTTAGTAATTCCCTGTCCATCCTCACTGTGGGGAGAAAGCTCGGATTCCTTATCTGTGAAATGGGGATAAAAATAACACCTCACTCCTAAGGCTCCTGTGAGGATGAGATGAGACAAGCCGTGGAGAGAGCTTTAACACAGTGGCACTGAGTAAAGCTCTGCCAGTGTTAGCTATTGTTATTACAGTTGGAATTACAATTATTACTAATGTGAAAGAACCAAAAGGAATGATGGGATATCAAGGGTAGCTTGCTGCTCCAACCCCCTTCTCATCAGCTTTGGGGCACTGCCAATTCACCTGGTTCACCTGTGTGCCCTCTAAGAGGCCTGGTTGAAAAAGGCTAGTGCATTGTCTGTCGTGTTGGCTCTTTAGGCAAAGAGAACAATGCCAATCCCCCGCTTCTTATTCATGCTTTCAGTGAGGACATGGAGGAAACAGGTACTGCCCCAGTCTTCAATCCTGAGGATACAGTGGAGGTTCTGCCCCAGTCTAAGAGGCACTAGGAAGAGGCTTTAGTGTTCATGGTCCTGGGGATGGAAGGAAGAAGGTGGGTCAAGCCTCAGTTCCAGGTGGGTAGCGCGAATGAAGGGCATAGGGAGGACTGGACACTGGAAGCTCTTCCATTGCAGTCTCTAGTGAGTTATCCAGAGGGGCCTCCCAGGGCTCTGAAGGAGGACGTTGTGCCTCACAGAACTCAGCTACCAAGCCAATGAATTCCATTCCTGCAGAAGCTCCTTGAGAGCGGAATAAGACGTCATCTTTGGCAGGATTGAACTTCCCACAGTGTCCGACACACAGCCAGTGCTTAGAAAATGTTCATTTGAGTGGGAAAATCACACATGACAGCACATAATCAAGAATGACTCGGCGTGGTGGGATAGCTATGGAGAGAGATTTTGTGAGCTGGAGGCTGTCAAAGGCTGGTGCGCCAGCGGGAGGCGCTATTGAATGGGAGGGTCCACATAGGGAGAAGAAACAAGTGGGGAGAGCAAGTGAATGGAGAAACAGAAAACAGCATGAGCAAAAGCCAGAGGCTAGAATTAAGCAGGTGTGGGGAGCCTGAGCAGGCTGCAGGGCAGGGGTGTTGGAAATTGTAGGGGCTGGAAGAGGGGAAGTAGGAGGAGGCGGAGGTGGGTTCTGGAGGGCCTCAGGAAGAGCTTCTGGGAAGTCTCACCCTGTGGCCTGGCTGGGTAGCCAGGTGAGCAGGAGGTGAGTGTTTGCTTTTGCCCTGCCTCATTCCAGCTTCACTGTAGGCTCGCATCTTTGTTTTTCATCATCATCTTCTTCTTCTTCTTCTTTTTTTTTTGCTTCCAGTTTTAGCTTTTGTTACTCTTGTATGTCACCTGTCCCTGTGAGCTACCTTCAGGCCTTTCTGGCAGAAGGAGGGGCATAAAGAAACACATACATTTGGACAGTGCTTTCTCATCTACAGATACTTTTCACGTGACCTTATGCCATCCTCACAATTACCCAAAGAGGCACTTTTTCCCCACTTTTAATAGCTTCAGAAAAGAATTACAAAGGTAATACAAACTACATGCTTGATGTGAAAAATTCAAAGTACAGAGAAAAGGATTTTAAAAAATACAAAGTTTTCGTTCACACCTTCCACCTTCTCAGTTTGTCACGACTCATGGGAATAGTTTGGGGGTGTGTCCTTCCAGACCTGCACAGTCTAAGACCAGACTCATTAGTACACATGGCTACTGGGCACTTGAAATACAGCCAGTCCCAGGTGAGCTGTTCTATTCATATAAATTACACATGGATTTCAAAGATTGGGTATGAAAGAAGAGAGTAAAAATATCTCATAATTTTATATTGATTGCCTGTTGAAATAACATTTTGAATATATTGGGTTAAATAAAATGTGTTAATTTCTCCTGTTTCTTCTTTTTAATGTGGCCATCAGGAAATTTAAAATTACATGTGTAGTTCACATTATATTTTTATTGTACACCACTGCTCCAGACCTTTCTCTATACCTTTACATTTACATATATAACCATAAATGCGTATTTATATGCAGTTTTGTTTTTCACACTAATGAGCTCAGAATATTTTATCTCTCTGCGACTTGCTTTTTCCACTTACAGATTTTTTTGTATCAGCATTTGTAGATCAAGGTAGATATTTGGACAGATGAGGAAACTGAGGTACATTAAGCAATATTGAGGCAGGAGGAGGAATTTGATTCCAGGCCAGATGGAAAACTGGCTGAAACAGGGAAGAGGCACCAAAAGCACCTCTCCATAAGACATGCCCACCAGTGCCATGACAGCTTACCACTGCCATGGCAATGCCTGGAAGTTACTGCCCCTTTCCATGGCAGTGACCCAAAGCTACCACCCCTTTTTCTAGAAATTTCTGAATAACCCGCCCCTTATTGCATGTAGTTAAAAGTGGACATAAATATGATGGCAGAAATGCCCCCAAGCTGCTACCCTGGGCACACTACCTAGGGTTAGCCCTGCTCTGCAAGGAGCATACCTCTGCTGCTGCTATACGCTGCCACTTCAGGGAAAGTTGCTGTCTAACACCACTGACTCACCCTTGAATTCTTTCCTAGGTGAAGCCACAAACCCTCCCAGGCTAAGCCCCAGGTTTGGGCCTGTCCTGCCTTACATCAATATGATAAAACTTACCCAGCCACAGTGACCAAGGTGGCATTTGAACTCATGTTCTCTAACTGTAAACCCAAGCTCACTCTGCTTCAGAGCAGTTCACAGAGAGTCAGGGTAGGTTCTCGAGTAAGAGAGACAGGTTAAAAGAATTGGTGTGACTAAAGTTTGCAGGGTGCACTGGAATGAAGACAACTTGCAACTATGTGGAAGTCAAGCCTTGACCTCCACAACTTAAAAGGGCTTACCCTGACACTGACCCCTTCTTCCCCACCAGGCCTTTGGCTTTGGCTGGCACAGGGGTGAAGGAGAGCCAGCAGCCTTGAGTGACCGGGCGAATGTGCCTCCAGGAGAGTTCATTCCAACCCTCCCAGTTCCTACTGCTGGTGGGGGTCCCAGTGGCAAGTATCCTCCTTCTGGCCCAGTGCCTTCGATGGCACTGCCCTAGAAGGCTACTGGGGGCCTGCTGGATGCCGAATGGTCAAGAGGAACCAGTGCCCCAGCCTACCCCTCCACCAGAAAATGAGGTCTCAAGGCAGCACCTGCCAGCCACACTGCCAGAGGTGGCTGCCTTCTATCAGGAGCTGCACACACCCACTCAAGGCCAGACCATGGTCCGCCAGTTGATGCACAAGCTGTTGGTGTTCTCGGCTCGAGAGGTGGATCACCGCGGCGGTTGCCTGATGCTCCAGGATGCAGGCATCTCCTTGCTCATCCCACCAGGTAACAGCTCCTGGCTCTCTTCTCCACATACAGTTGCTCAGACTGTACATTAGGTCACCACATTTGAGGGAGCAATGTTCATAGACACCTTTTACTTCTGATAATTGTTGTAGTGTGAGTATAGTTTTATTGACTTCAGGGATGGACATATTACATATCTTATCTTTTAGGACAACTTCCTGGCAGGTGGAAGTAAAGTACCTTGTTCTAATGAATCAGTATGCTGGGACAATTCTCCAGTAAAGGGAGGCAAGAGCACCATTTGCAAATTCACGCTAGGCACACTATGGGCTAGCAAAAGTCTGGGTGGAAAGGGGAGTGTCTTGCTTAGGGTTACACTACAAGCCAGCTCCACAGTCATCTTACTCTTGTTCATACCACCGCCCTGTGTGCCCTGCTGGGGACGTCTCTCCTGGGCTCCTGCCCCACCTCCTTTCTCTCTGGCCTGGCCTCTTTCAGGGGCAGGGGTGTGCCAGCCTACCAGGCCCATCTCATCTCTCCCTGTCCTCCCCAGGTGCTGTGACTGTGGGCCGCTAGGAGCGGGTGTCTTTGATCCTGGTGTGGGACCTTTCGGACGCCCCATCACTGTCCCGAGCCCAGGGGCTGGTAAGCCCTGTGGTGGCATGTGGCCCCCATGGGGCCTCCTTCCTGAAGCCTTGTACTCTCACATTCAAACACTGTGCCCAGCAGCCCAGCCATGCTCGTACCTACAGCAGCAACACTGCCCTGCTCGATGCCAAGGTATGGAGGCCCCTGGGGCGGCCAGGGGCCCACGCCTCCCTGGATGAGTGTCGCATCCACCTCTCCCACTTCAGGTAGGCACATGCCATTGGCCTGTCTTCCCACACCCATCTCTCTGGGGACTGTCTTTCCTGCCCACTTTCTCTGTCTGCGTTATCTTCAGCTCTCTGTATAGAAGATGGTCTGCAAATCCTTTATCCCCTGGTGACCCTTTCTGGCCCCTCTGTCCTAATGTCTGTAGCAGTTTTTCTCACACTAATCATGTCCAGGACTGCAAATCCCACTGCTGTATCTGTCTGTCTGGAAGTGTCTGACTCAGCCCCATCTCTCCATCTAGAAGGGACCTGTCTTCTCCACCTTGCTCTATGTCTCAAATTATCTCTGTCTACTCTGTGCCTCTTTCAGGACTATCCCCAAACTTAGTGCCAGTTCTGTAAGACTCCATTCCATCTTTGTCCTTCATCTCTTTGTCTTTCTAGAGTCTTAGGTCCTCTGCCTCCCAGCCTCCTTCCCACCCATTGACAGGAGTCGAGCCATGTGCAGGTGCCCTCCCAAGCATGGTCACCCTGAGCCTACTTTCCCTCTTTCCCCTGCCAGCTCTCCTCCCCATTTAGTCACCAGTCACCATGATGTACTCACTTTTCATCCCCCCCACCAGTTCCTCCCTAAGTGCTCCCCTCAAGTGCTCTCCGAACCTCCTTGAAGGCCCCACAGAGGCCCCTCAGGTGGCAGGAGGCTGGTGGCAGTGTGCTGGTGTCTTAGCCTTCCCTGCACATGAGTGCCTGCCAATGGCTCCCTCTGCAGTCTCTACACCTGTGTGATGGAGGCACCTGTGGGGTGCGAAGCCCGCAAATGGCTGCAGCTGGCCATATTCTGCTCACCGCTGGCACCAGGACAGTCCCACCTGCAGCTGCGTATCTACTTCCTCAACAACACGCCCTGTGCCCTGCAGTGGGCACTGACCAACGAGCAGCCCTATGGTGGGCGCCTGCGTGGGCCCTGCCAGCTCTTCGACTTCAGTGGGGCCAGGGGTGACCAGTGCCTGAAGCTCAAGTACATCTCAGAGGGTGAGGGAGGCAGTGGCCTGTGGGACAGGATGATCAGGAGTCCTACAGGAATGAAGGGTTCTGGGCCTCCCCTGGACATCTGGAGATCTGGGGACCCCAAGTCTCTCTCTCTTTTTTTTTTCCCTGGGTAGGAGTTTTGCTCTGTTGCCCAGGCTGGAGTGCAGTGACATGATCTTGGCTCACAGCAACCTCCACCTCCTGGGTTCAAGTTATTCTCCTGCCCCAGTCTCCTGAGTAGCTGCAATTACAGGTGCACACCACCACAGCTGGTTAATTTTTTTGTATTTTTAGTAGAGACGGGGTTTCATCATGTTGTCCAGGCTGTCTCGAACTCCTGACCTCAAGTAATCTGCCCGTCTCGGCCTCCCAAAGTGTTGGGATTACAGGTGTGAGCCACCGCACCAGGCCCCAAGTCTCTTTGTGACCTCTGGGCCAGCAGTAGCCTCATGGAGCCCCCCAGGACTTTGACCACTCTGCTGTCTACTGAGCCCTTGCCACTCACTCCTAGGACAGGGTGATGCCAGGTGGGAGGTGGGAAGGAGAGGGGTTATACCCCACAGAAGCAGGAAGGGATGGAAGGCTTTTACAGTGCAAGGGCCCTCTTGGGGTCCCTGCCCAGGCTCTGGGGATTCCAATCCCCTTGAGACCCTCCTGCCTTTGTTCTGTCCTCATGCCTCCCCACAGCCCCCTTCAATACTTGTGGAAGGCCCCACTCTCTGAGGCCCTCTCCTCTCTGCCTACTTGCCAGGTTGGGAGAATGTGGATGATAGCAGTTGCCAGCTGGTTCCCCATCTCCACATCTGGCATGGAAAGTGCCCATTCCGCTCCTTCTGCTTCCGGAGAAAAGCAGGTAGTCCGGAAGCCCTGTGTGTACCTCCTCCCCCTCTTTTCCCCTCCCGTCTCCTCTTCTCCCCTCCCAGTAACCCTGGAGCTCTGCAGACCCTCATGCAGCCATGCACACAGACCTTCCCTGAAAGGCCAGGAGCCACACAGATCTTTGCAGAGAGAAAAATGGAGTGTTGGACCCCAACTTCTTCAGATTTTCCAAGTCTTACTATAGAGTCCCTTACCTTCTCCTCCTCTTACCCCAGGCTATTTCCTCACTCACTGGCCATGCTCTCACCTTCTCTTTATAGCCAATGAGAATGAGGACTGTTCAGCACTAACCAATGAGATCATTGTCACCATGCACACCTTCCAGGATGTGAGTTGGAGCTGAGGGGCAGAGGAAGGGCAGGGCCTGGGGGGACTCCTAGGCAAAGTGGGCGCAGGGTATGGTGCCCAGTAATTATGGTCTTAATCACATAGGTAAAGACGGCATTTTCCATAGAGACCCCATACCAGCTCTTTGAGGGGCTCAGATCATCTGGGCTCCAAGTTACCCTCATCCCTGACTCTCCTTGTCTATCGGTGGATGAATCCAGCGGGAGGCTAAAAGAACCAAACCCTAGTTTAACCCCTTCTCCCAACTCAGAGAACTGGGGCATCAAGTTTATACGGTTTCTTTCTAGGTTGATTGTCTACATTTGAGAGATGATGTTTTGTATCTTCAGTGTGGGATTTGAGAGATGATGTTTTGTATTTTCAGTATGGGAAGTGACCAGGAAGAGGGTCTTGAGTAGTGGGATGGGAGTTAGGTATCTCTTCTCTCCTGCTGCACCAAGGGAAGATGCGAAGAAATCAGAGTTGAGAGTCTTTGGGGAACCATAGTGGCACCTTATTGGAGGGCAGGCGGATACCCTGTTGTCACTTGGAGAAGAGTCAGGGAAGGTTGGAATGGAGGAAGGGAAATATATGGCTGAGATCAGTGTCTCTGTGGTTGGATGACCTCCCACTGCACCATGGCCCCTCCCAGGATTTCCCCTGGTGGCTCAGGATGCATCCTGTTTGGTCTTCATGTCCCAGTTCCCAAAGAGCTCAGTGGGCAAACATAAGGCTGAAGGTGGGGTTCTGAAGTCAGGGAGACAGCGGGTAGAGGGTGCTGGGTGGAGTGGGGTTGTATCTCCTGGTAAGGTGGCTCTGAGTGACAGACTGAAGGAGAGACATGAGGAATGGAGGTAGGACTCCAGCTTCTTACTCAAGGGGATGCCTTGTGACCCCTAAGTATGTTCCCTGCCCTGTGTTGACTCAGGGCTTGGAGACCAAGTATATGGAAATCCTCAGATTCCAGGCATCAGAGGAAGAATCCTGGGCAGCGCCGCCCCCTGTCTCCCAGCCGCCCCCATGCAATAGGTGAGATGGGGGTTGCTTGGGCTATTGCCTGGGGGATGTTGGGTTCCTACCCTGGCACCCACAGGGTGACTACAGCATTTACGGTGTATATGGGAGAACCAGAGTGGGTCTGTTTGTCCCTTTCTTCCAAGAACACCTTTTTCCCTGCCTCAGGCTGCCCCCAGAGCTCTTTGAGCAGCTACAGATGTTGTTGGAGCCAAACAGCATCACAGGCAATGACTGGCGCAGACTAGCCTCTCACCTGGGGCTCTGTGGCATGAAGATCCGGTAGGAAGAGGGGATGTCTGTGGATGGTAGAGGAGGGTGGGCTGGGGCGGGGGTCCTCAGGACACTCTGGAGACTGGATCACAGGCAAGGGAGTGACTTAAAAGTCAGAGAATGGCTACTCTCCATCCTATTTCCCATAAAAGGGCAGCTCTATTAATCACTGTATCATCAGTACCTAGAATGATGCCTGGTGCATAGTAGGTGCTCAATTAACATTTAACAGTGAATCCATTAACATGGAAGTTATTTGGTACATGTTGAGTGCTTGCCATGCTATGCCCTGAGAAAGAGAAAGACAGATTATAGGATAATGTGTGTAAAGCATGTAGCGGGGTGCCTGACACTTGTTAATTCAATAAATGTTAGCAATAATGGTGACAGTGCAGTCATGATCCCTGTCAAGAAACTCAGAAAGCAGTAGAATACTGAGCTAAGCTCCAGAAACTACACTATGAGTGCAGCAGTCAGGGAAGACTTTATCCAGGTGATGGGGCTAGAGCTGGACCCTGAAAACAGGGTGGATTTTTATTTATTATTATTATTATTATTATTATTAGAGATGGAGTCTTGCTCCGTTGCCCGGCACAATCTTGGCTCACTGCAACCTCCGTCTCCCAGGTTCAAGTAATTCTCCTGCCTCAGCCTCCCAAGTAGCTGGGATTACAGGCATGTGCCACCACGTCCAGCTAATTTTTGTATTTTTAGTAGAGACGGGGTTTCATCAGGTTGGCCAAGCTGGTCTCCAACTACAGGATGGATTTTTAAATCATTCATTTAAGCATTTATCAAGTACCTATTATGCCCTGGAAACTGTACTAAGCACTGTGATACAAGAGGAATGAGGCATGGTCCCAGCGCCTAGGATTGCATACACTAGTAAGGGGTTCAGAGAGCTTGAAAAATAAAGGCAAGTGTTCCTTGTGCCTTCCTGTAAGAATCCAATATTGTATAACACATCGAAGAGAGACAGAAAACAGCTTAAGCAAGAATAATAATGAACTGCGGGCGTTATGACCGGAAGTCTGAACTAAGGGGTGCAGAATGGTCTCTTCCACCTGGGAGGGGGGAACTAGAAAGGGCTTCAGGGAGGAAGTGATGGAGAAGAGGAGATCAGCCATTCTGTTTTGGGGAGCAGCAGAGGTGGCTGTGGGTGTAGTGTTTGCAAGGCGAGAAAGGGAGAGGTCTGAGCTAAGGAGGTTCAGGATGGGAGAAAGGAGAGAAAGCATCAAGGCCAGGTGCTGGATGAGCTGGAAAGGCTCATGGAGCATGGACTGGTTAGGAGGTGAGAGACTCTGGAAGGTTTTTGTGGACGAGAGGTTCGTGATAAAAAGCCATGGTTTATGGCAACTGTTTCCTGAGCAGGATATTGTGGCCTAGAGAGAGGGAGGAAGGAGGGAGTTAGGAGGCTAGGGGGAGACCAGGGCAGTATTTGGAGTGGGGGAGGTAGAGAAGGCAATTACAGCACATCAGAGCTGGAGCAAACTTAGAGGTCCTCTTATCTAAGCCCTCAGTTTAATGAGAGGAAACTGAAGCCTAGAGAAGAGTAGGGCGCAGAGAGTTAGCCTCCAGGCGAGGACAATTCCAAGTTTCAAGGGCCTGGGGCTTCCCACCCCCTGTCCCCTGAAAGGCAAGCAAGAGCAGGACGAGGACAAAAGCTACAGGGTCGGGGAGGGATGGACCTCGTGCTGCGCAGCCGAGGGAACCTGCAGCAGGGAAGGAGCCCCTCCCTGCTCCTTCCCCCTTCTCCTCCCCTGCCTTGGGCCAGGTTCCTGTCCTGTCAGCGCAGCCCCGCAGCGGCCATCCTGGAGTTGTTTGAGGAGCAGAACGGCAGCCTGCAGGAGCTGCACTACCTCATGACTGTCATGGAGCGGCTAGACTGCGCCTCCGCCATCCAGAACTACCTGAGCGGGACACACGGCGGCAGCCCAGGCCCCGAGCGCGGGGGCGCCCGGTATAACCAGGGCCTGGAGCTGGACGAGAAGCTCTGAGCGCCCAGCGGGCAGGGCTGGAGGAGGTGTGGGGGCGAGAGGGGTTGTTCCCCCACGCCTATGAGGGACACAGCAGCTGTTCCTGGCTGTGCCCACCACCCTTCCCAGAACCCTCGGACGGTGCCCGGGGCTGCACGCGAGGCCAGAGCGTCCTCGCCAGCCTCCCAGCAGCAGGCGCGCCCTTCCGGACGCGATCTGTCCCGCGTACGGGTCCCCTCCTGGCCGGCAGAGGGCGCAGGAGCCCAGGAGATGGCCTCAGCGTGGCCCGGCTGCCGAAAATGAGCAGGGGACGGCCACGGTCCCCGCGTGCACTTTAGGGGCGGGCGGTCAGGCCCCAAGTATTCACTGAGCGCTCATGAAGACCAGACATTGGGCTGGTGTCATGAAGAATACTGGAATATAGGAGGCAGGGACTGGAGCCCTGACAAGCACACAGTTCTTTTGCAGGAGTCAAGATGTTCTCATAGCAGCCAGGGGCAAACTCGAAAACAGCCCTGACCTGTGGTTAGAGGATGTGTGTGTGGCTTTAGGAGCTGAGAGGGGAAGAGCTGAGTGCGGGCTGGAGCAGCGAGAATGCTTCACGGAGGATATTGGGGAGAGAGGATTTGGCTTGCTGAGTGGTTTGTAGATCTTTAGGTGCGGGTGGGGGAAGAGGGTGGCTGGACTTAAGGTAGGAGCCGAGAGTGGGCATGGGAGCCCAGCCCCATGGGTGTGAGGCCTGGGTAGGACGAGGTTTCCCGGCTAGGCACGCCTGGCTGTCTGCCTCTGCCCCTACTAACTTCCTTTGTCTCTTTATCCTCCTGCTCAGGTCTTGTCTTCCCCTCTCTCTGCCATTTTCTCTATCAGAAAACATTAAAGCTGAGTAGAAACTTCAAGATGATCATTCTGGCCCAACGCTTTTATCTCTTTATCTCCAACGGTGTGCGTTTTAAGTCTCTCTGACTTGGTTTTTCTGTCCCTATCTCCCACAGTTGTTCCGTCTCTGCACCTGTGTTTCTGTTTCTCTCTCTCTTAGATCTTTTTGTTTCTGCCTAGTCTCTGTGCCTTGTCTTTGTTTCTTTCTCTGTCTGAAACCCTCCCTCTTTTCCCTTCAGGCATATGTCTCTAAACCAATGTTATGTGTCAAAGACTGTTGAAAGAGACAGGGCTACTCTAGGAGTGGATGGGTAGGGATATTTTCCCCATGGATTAAGATCCAGTTTAGGGTCAGGAAATAAAGGATAGGGATGAAAGAGCACCCTATTCAGTCAGCAGATACTTATGCAGTGCCTACTATGTGTTAGATACTGTATACAAAAGACATGAATGGGCTGGGTCCTGAACAGAGAATAAAGGGTTTGACTCCATTCTGGAAATTCTTTTGTTTGCAAACAGGTGTTGTTAATTTGTTCAAAGGCAGGCAAACAATCTCTGGCAACACAATTTTCTTCTGTATTTAATTAAAAAATATTAAAGCTTTTTTTCTATGATGAATGATAAAATATGAAAATTGCCTTTCTTTGTTACTAACTGTATTTTGCTCAGATTGGCAAATTTGGACGTGAGTATGAATGATTTTATTTGGTAAAATTGTACCTATGGGGATGGGTTGGAGGGAAGCATTTTGTAGACTGTGCTTCCAGTATGAAAATTATCTGGGTCCCGCATGGTAAGTCAGGGAGGTTCCCTTCTTTTCTGTTAGATGCAAGCCTTCAGAAGCAGGCCCTTGCATCCCTTCCCTGTTCCCCCAGTGCCACCCGTCCTCTCCTACCCTTCTCATCTGTCCTCCTTACCCCACCGGGGACTGCCAGTCATGCCAGATTAGTGCCTCGGCCTTTTCCCCCTTCACTTAGCTCAGGATTGAACTGTGCAGTAGCCTGGCACTGTTTCACCAAAGACATCATTGTGTTCCTTCCAACCCTGGAAAAAATCATTTTAAGAGTTTCACGTCTCCTGGAGTTGCAAATAGAAGCCACAGAGATTCCTGTGATGGGAATAGAATGCTTTCTGGCCCCAACTCCAATTTCTTAAAATGGGTTTCCAGTGCTGGCAAAGGGAGGCTTGGAAATCCTGGGGTAGTTGCAGGCTGAGTGATTCCTATAAGGCAGACCCTTCCTTTCTCACATCAAATGCAGTTGGCATGTTATGTATTGGCACCGAATGCTGAGACATGGTGTGCCCCACTGGGTATCAGGAGACTTAACATTTAGCCCTGACTCATACTAACTAGAACAGCTCTTCTTCTGGGCTTTAAACTCTTCCTTGGAATGAAGCTATCGTGTTAAAACCTGTCCCAGGGCCTTTGGTTTCATAGACTTATGCAGAGGTGGCACACTGGTCACCCAAGGAACGTTCACTTGGGGATTTTTTTTTTTTTTTCTTTTTAAGTTGTCTTCAAATAGAACAATTGATCACTGCTTGTGGCCTTACTTCCACCCCTTTTCCTGATAAAGAGTTGCCTAAATCACCTGCCTAAACACCACATTTGTGACTTCTGCTCTTTCACATGTTGCAGAGGCCCATGTCTGCACTTCCTCCTGCTGGATTTGGAGTCTGGGGAAAGGGGTTGGGGAAATGAAAGGGTAAGGTTGGGCCTAGGTCTGTGGGGTTGGAGCCTCTAGCGCTCAAAGCAAATATGTGTCCTCGGCATCCCCTTTGACCACTGAGCAATATTTATGCTAATGTTCAGATCTGTGCTAACAGAAATTCAATGAAAGCCACATATATAATTTTACATTTTCTAGTAGTCACATCGAAAATTGTAAATAGAAACAGGTGAAGTCAACTTTAATAAGTTTTGTTTAACCTAATATATTCAGAATATTATTTCCCCATGTAGTCAACATAACATTAATAGTATATTTTACATTCTTTTTTATATTAAGTATTTGGAATCTGGGGTATACTTTGCAATTACAGCACATCTCAATTTGTATGCTAATTTTTCATTGGAAAGATTTCATCTGTATTCAGCTTTTATACAATTTATAACTAAAACGTACATTTACATACACAAATTAAACAGGCCAAAAGTTTTCCAAAAATGGAATTAGGTATCAGTTTTTAAATTTTGGTTCACTGAGATAAAATAAAAATTCAGTGCCTCAATTGCACTAGCCACATTTCAGTTGTTTAGTGGCCGTGTGTGGCTAGTGGGTACTGTTAATGGACAGCACAGATCTGGGTTAGGAATCCAGCTGGGTATAACTTTATAGCGTACTTGACCGTTCACTTATTTGTTAATTCATCAAACATTTGCTGAATACCTACTCTCTGCTAAGCCCTGCACAAATTGTTGGTGATAAAAATCCAATGAAGAAGAGCATTCTTGTTTTGTAGGAGCTCCTGGGAAGCTGGGAGTCAGAAGGAAGGACACTTTCCTCCCATCCTTCTTTGTACCTGACTCAAGAAGGTAATGGGAGATGAGGTTCAGGCCTATACTCTGTGTTGCAGAAATGACTCACACTGCAGCCTGCTGTAGAGGCAGTAGATTCAGGGTCAGTGTTCCTGGCTTACCTAGTACATCAAGTGGGTTGTTGGTTGATGACAATAGGATTCACTCTGGCTAGTTGAGGCAGATGGGATTTATTAAAGGAAACTGAAAGACAAACAATCATTTGGAGGGTGGAGAAATAGATTTGGGGTAAAGTTTCCAGGAACAATGCCCTAAACTGTACTGTAGGACTAGATCATGGAGGGAAACTGGTATTACTTTGGCTGCTGCTACTGAGCACTGGACACCAGGAACTTGACTTTATTACAGCCACTCCTGCTACCACCACTGATGCTATCTCTGAGTCAGGAACCAGACTTCACCACCACTTTTTTTTTTTTTTTTTTGAGACGGAGTCTTGCTCCGTTGCCCAGGCTGGAGTGCAGTGGCACAATCTTGGCTCACTGCAACCTCCGTCTCCCAGGTTCAAGTAATTCTCCTGCCTCAGCCTCCCAAGTAGCTGGGATTACAGGCATGTGCCACCACGTCCAGCTAATTTTTGTATTTTTAGTAGAGACGGGGTTTCATCAGGTTGGCCAAGCTGGTCTCCAACTACAGGATGGATTTTTAAATCATTCATTTAAGCATTTATCAAGTACCTATTATGCCCTGGAAACTGTACTAAGCACTGTGATACAAGAGGAATGAGGCATGGTCCCAGCGCCTAGGATTGCATACACTAGTAAGGGGTTCAGAGAGCTTGAAAAATAAAGGCAAGTGTTCCTTGTGCCTTCCTGTAAGAATCCAATATTGTATAACACATCGAAGAGAGACAGAAAACAGCTTAAGCAAGAATAATAATGAACTGCGGGCGTTATGACCGGAAGTCTGAACTAAGGGGTGCAGAATGGTCTCTTCCACCTGGGAGGGGGGAACTAGAAAGGGCTTCAGGGAGGAAGTGATGGAGAAGAGGAGATCAGCCATTCTGTTTTGGGGAGCAGCAGAGGTGGCTGTGGGTGTAGTGTTTGCAAGGCGAGAAAGGGAGAGGTCTGAGCTAAGGAGGTTCAGGATGGGAGAAAGGAGAGAAAGCATCAAGGCCAGGTGCTGGATGAGCTGGAAAGGCTCATGGAGCATGGACTGGTTAGGAGGTGAGAGACTCTGGAAGGTTTTTGTGGACGAGAGGTTCGTGATAAAAAGCCATGGTTTATGGCAACTGTTTCCTGAGCAGGATATTGTGGCCTAGAGAGAGGGAGGAAGGAGGGAGTTAGGAGGCTAGGGGGAG
>NW_012111475.1:2079900-2106842 GCF_000951035.1 Colobus angolensis palliatus
GAGTAGCTGGGATTACAGGTGTGCGGCACCACGCCCGGCTAATTTTTGTATTTTTACTACAGACGGGGTTTCACCATGTTGGCCAGGATGGTCTCGCTCTCTTGACCTCATGATCGGCCCACCTCGGCCTCCCCTAAAGTGCTGGGATTACAGGCATGATCCACTATGCCTGGTCCCTCACCACCACTTCTGAAAGCTCAGGCCTCTTCTGCCTTCCATGCCAGTAAAAACAGAAGCTCCATGCACTGCCTGCTCTTTACGCTACTCACTTCTGAATCAAATCTCTAGTGCTGGCCTTGGGTTGTGAGAGCTCAGACCACATGCCTGAATCCTAGCTGCAAAGACACCCGGAAGCTCTGAAATCTGGCTGGAACTCTGACTTCAATATCAGGGAAATGGGACTTACTACATGAGAATATCCCCAAATATGGGAAAGCTACTCAAAAGTTGACGAGAAGCCACAAATAAGACAGATGTCTACTACAGTCAGAGTGTGGTCATGCTGTAGCCTCAGGCAGCAAATTCCCTTCTCAAGAATAGCCATGCACTCAGTAGGTGCTGTATCAAGGTTCTGGCAGAGAGTAGACTGAGGATGTGCTATGGATTGAATGTTTGTATGCCCCCAAAATTCATATGATAAAACCCTAACCCTCAATAAGATGGTATTAGGAAGTTGGTCTTTAAGAGGTAATTAGGTCATGAAGGTGGAGCCCTCATGAATGGCATTACGCCCTTATAAGAAGAGACGCAGGAGAGTTTGCTTCCTTTCTCTCTGCTTTTTATCACATGGGCACACACAATGAGAAGATGGTGGTCTGAGAACCAGGAAGAGGGCCCTCACCAGACACCAGTCAGAACCTTGATATGGTGCCTGTGTAAGACCACTGACCTTCAGAATCTTCTCAGTAAAGCATGCCTGCACACATTCCTTAGGATGACTCTCATGCCAATACACACAAATGTGATCCTGTAACCTAGGCTTAGACCATGACATGGTTTAGAAGTGCTATGGTCTGACAACAAGCTCACCAACAGTGGTGAATTGGTTCGCTCCATGCTTTCTCCAGCCCCCGTGCCTCCCTGTACTGCAGAGGCTGAAAACTAAAACGACATTTCCCAGACTTCTTGGCAGATGGGGATCTAGATATGCTTAGGTTCAGCCAACCAACTGGACTCATGCAGGACTTTGATTTGGAATATGGAGGGATGGTTTGGAATAATGGAGGGAGTTGAACAGGGCATGAAGCTGGTGCTCATTTTGAGGAGCTAGAGTGGTCAGCAGCTGTGGCAGCAGCTGCCTTAGTGGCAAGTTGCATGCATAGTTTGGGGTGTTAATATGAAATTCAACTTGGAGAATATCCCTACAGCCTTTCCAGTGATTTGTGAACTATCTATCTGGGCTCCATAATGTATTGTTTGTGCTTAAACTAGCCAGAGAGGCACTACACAGTATAAAACAAAGACCTGTATCCAGTGTGCCAATGATTTTTTCACTGGAAAGACTGTTCTTTATTCTGTGATCATATACTTCTTACTTTGCTTGTGTTAACAGGCCTATTATCTTATGAAAGGATGGTAAAGCAATGATAGCTTTATTAAAGCGTCTACTTGGTAAAGTAAAAAGATAATAATCCTATGTTGATTTTCCCCTCCCCAAATTAAAAACTAAAACACAAAAATATTGGTCTGTAAAATACAAAAGCCTGGAAATGCTTTTTTTTGTGAGACCTGTCATCCTGATCCTTTTGAAAGCCTTACACAGATATGTTTATTCGTCTCCTCTGCACATATTTGACTATTTACTATGTACTTAGAAACATGGTGGGCCTTCATTTATTTTCTTATCTTCAGGTACTTTTTCTCATGCTGACTTTAATCTAGCCTATGCTAGTTTCTTGTTGGTAGAGATGTTATGCCTTCTGGCCAAAAAAAAAGCTAAGTCAATCCTAGCCGGTTAGTGTCACGACATCATAAAGATATTAGCCCAAGGACAGGAATATGCTTCATATTAGCTCTCAACCTTCAGGTGAAACCAGATTTCATTTCCAAATGAACTAGAAAAGACACAATTAGAAAATGAAGAATAATATTTGGAAAATGCTGAATAGGGTGAAGATGGGATTATAGAAAAGTTCTTTAGTGGGGCAGAGAGTATAGATGAGGGTGGGGAAGGGCACACCCCCCACCCAATCTAAGGGAGGAGCTGGCCATCCTTTCCCTGGGAATCTCAGATAAATATAAAGAAGGCACATGACAGACAAGTGGACCCAGAGGCATTGGTCATCTTGGAAATCTACCAGGAAAGTCTTCACATGTGGCTTGTCCTCGCTGCATACCCACCCACAGGGTTTCATCACAGTTGGGCTTCTTGTGCTCTGGCTGAGGAGACCATCTGTGGCTAGGTGGCAGAAGCAGACCATGTTCAGTACACAGGGTGTAAGCCCTTGGGAAGTTTCAAGTTCTGGAGACCGCCAGTCTCTTTGAGCCTGTGTTGTTCTTCCTTTCTGCCTGTGACTACCCTCTTCTTTCTGGGTCAAGCCAGTCAGATATGACTCAGGCACATTCTTCCTTGGGAGAACATCAGGTGAATCCTTTACTTCAGTCTCCGTCTCTTTCCCTTAACAAACTCTTTTTAATTTATTCATCAAAGCAAGAATGTGGTTCCATTCCCTTGAGGCCCTTCTTGGAAGCCTGGTTATATGGGACAAGTAAGGACTCTGGAACCCCACAGACTTTAACTTAGAAGCCAGCTTCTTCACTTTCCACGTGGATTCTGGCAAGTTACTTAATGTGTCTGAGGTTCTGCCTCCTTGTCTGGATGATGGGAATAATATCATTCTCCTTTTAAGATTATTGTGAGGATTAACAACTATAAAGCCCACAGCCTACGTGTAGCCTGGTTCAATATTATTCAAGGCCTTCTTCTTTGTAACACCTTGTAATGATCACTGGGCTGGACATTAATTGATGTTGGCTGCAGAGCATCCCATCCCCTTCTTTAAGAGCACCATGACTTGCTTTCAAGAATCATCTTTCCCTAGTGGGATTGTCTCAGAGGGAAATAATACCAAGGGGCAGATGCTTTTTCTTGCCCTTGGTATAGCCAGGGGGCTGGAACATGATCAATGTCTCTGTCACTCTAGACACTGAATCCTCCTTGAGTAGACTGAGGATGTGCTATGGATTGAACGTTTGTATGCCCCCAAAATTCATACGTTAAAATTCTAACCTTCAATAAGATGCTATTCAGAAGTGGGGCCTTTGGGAGGTAATTAGGTCATGAAGGTGGAGCCCTCATGAGTGGCATTAGTGCCCTTATAAGAAGAGACACAGGAGAGCTTGCTTCCTGTGTCTTGAGCATACAATGAGAAGATGGTGGTCTGAGAACCAGGAAAAGGGCCCTCACCAGCCACCGTATCTGTCAGAACCTTGATCTTGGACTTCCCATCCTCCAGAACTATGAGAACCAAATATTTGTTGTTTGAGCCACCCAGTCTGTGGTATTCTTTATGGCAGTCTGAATGGACTAAATCAAGATATATGGAATGATTAGTGGCTCTTTGGAGCCATGGAGGTGTGGACACCTGGCTGTTCCTTTCCCTGAACTGGAACTGGAGTTCTGTTGCCAGAGGATCCTACACTGGAGTCTCCAGCCTTTTCTTGGATTTGGTGAGCCCTGACGCCCTCCCTGAAAATTCCCCTTTGGTTTACATGTACCAGAATTGGTTTCTCTTGCTTGAAAATTAGAATTTTGATTAATACCCAATAACCTTGTACTTAAGTCATAAGGTATCATAGGTGCTATATGAATTATCTATTGCTGTATTACAAATTACCAACCCCTCCAACTTAGTGGCCTCACACAGTAGTTGTTTATAATCCCTCACTGTGTCTGTGACTCAAGGAGTCAGAAGTAGTTCTTGGTTCAGGGACTCCATGAGGCAGCAGTCATCTGAAGGTTTGACTGGGGCTGGAGGATTCACTTCCACAGTGACCCAGTCAATGGCTGGCAATTTGGTGCTAATTATTGACCAGGGGTTTTTAGTTTTTCTGCATGTGGGGCTCACCAAAGGACTTCTTGAGAGTCCCCAGAGCATGCCACTACATTATTGATACCTAAATATTCTGATAAGGCCATTGAGATAAAAACAACTGTGAGCTCTTAGGCCTGGAACCATCCTCTGCCAGGCAAATCAACAATATCCTTCCTCTAAAGTTGTTTCCAAACAGAGGAGGCTTACTTTAATCCTGGTTGCTAGTAACTGTTTTGTTCTCTAGATGATACTAAGGTAGAGTCATCTTAGCAAAACTTAGAGCAATGTGGTTTGGTTCTTTTGCATTAGGTTTTGTAAAAGTTCACGGTGTACCTTGGCAATCACTTCTCAGTGGATCCTTGCAACAGCCCATAGGGCAAGCAGAGCTGGATGTAGTGGTTCCATTTCACAAATGAGGAGACTGAGGCTTATGACCAATAAGTGTTAGACATGGTGGTTAGGTTAGGAATCAGACAGGCCTGAGACTGCAGTTTACTAGCTGTGTGACCTTAAGTGAGCTGTTAACATCTGTTTGCCTTCATTTCTGCACCCATAAAATAGGCTAACAACAGAGTCACAATAATAGTACCAGTTCTCAGGGTAGTCAGGGTTAAATGAGATAGAATATATAAAACACTTAGTATAGTGCCTAGAGCTTAGTAAGCACTCAGCAACATGAGCTGTTGTAGTGAATATTAGCTCAGACTAGGATAGATGATGTAGTCTAATCATTTGCACAATTGGTTGGTTTGTATTCATTGGTGAATGGACCCACTGGTGCTTGGAAACCAGAAGGACTACCAACCCTCCTCCTTCTCCTCTAACCCACTTTCCCATGACTCCTCCTTCTCTAGTGTTTGCTCTTCCTTCCCCTTACTCCTTACTTATCTTTTATATTATTCCAATATTTGAAGAATGCAGGGTTGTAAAAACTTATAGCGTTCCTGTATAGCTTCCAATTTACTGCAGGCCTTTGCAAAACTGTGTTCAATAAGTACTTGTTAACTCAATCAAAAATCAAGTCATCCATATGAATAAATGACTGACTGCCCAGCTGGCTGAAGCTGCCAATGTGCATTTGCACACATACACACACATGCACACAAATGTGTGCATACAGACACAAACATGCACACAGATACACACACACACACCTGCCAAACTCCTTGCAGTTCACCTTGGGAAACTTGTTCATCCACAGCCCAGACCTTGGACAGGGTCACCTGTTACCTTCCCAAAGGGCAGCTTTGGTGGTGGGATGTGCAGATCCCCTTAGATCAAAAATAACTCCCTACATGTGACAGCCCCTTGCAGCTCACAAGGCTGTGCCACATCCATTATCACCCTGGATTCTGTCTCAGAGAATGCTGAGGGCTGAGATGTTTAGTGGTTTTCCCATGTGAAGGACCTGGACTCATTCAAGCCTCCCCATTCTAAAGCCTGGACTATGATGCCACTCAAAAAGTCCTGCCCAGTCCCCAACTCCGTATCTCCCGCTAGAGCTATGCTTCTGGGTTAAGTTTTGCATCTCCATTAGATCCCTATTGAAACACACAAAACACTCATTTTATCTGAAAGGGATCCAGCTCTACTTCACTGGTTAAAATTAATTTATCAGATCAGATAGTTATTGCCTAGGGCAAACATTGAACCATTCTGAACATCTTTGGTCATACCTGTGAGGAAGTGTGGTGGAGGGACAGTGGTCCAGCAGAACACATTTTCTCTTCTTTCACTGTAAAAGAATTGCTCGGGCACACATATCCCCGTCTCCCCAGGCTCCCTACAGTTAGGTGAGCCTGTGCAACTAAGTTCTCACTTGGAGAGTGTTCTCATGAGCAGAATGTGAGTGGAGTGATGTATGAGAGTCCCAGGCCCGGTGATGTGGGGCGATCAGCATGCCTCGTGCCTGCTGTCTCTCTCCTCCTGGTCTGCAAACAGGCATGGCAATAACCCAGCTGCCACCATGGTGCTGAGGACGTTTTGGGGGATGGCAGAGAAACAAGATGGCAAGAACCTGGGCCGTGGACTCTGCCTGGAGCAAAGCTGCTGCTGATTAGGGGGACTCCCTCAGATGATGTGAGAGAGAACTAGATTTCTATCTTCTTTAAGCCACTGGGTTACGGTTGATGCATCTCTTTGTGGCAGCAGCTTACCTATCTATCAGAATGAGACAAGTTTACGCATGTGAATTGCTTCATCTGGCACATAGTAAGTGCTCAGTAAATGTTAGCTCTTACTGTGACTGTATTTGTGTTTCAAAACCTTGCACATATCTCTAAACCTCAGAGTGGAGGATTTGGGAGCAGTTTTCACGAGGGTTCTGTTGGACATGTGCTGTCCTGCTTTGGTGCCAGGCAATCAAGATTGACCTGCCGTGGGCATCCATCCACTTTCTGTGTGGAATGCAGGGAGGCTTCAGGCCAGGGGAGTCCAGTGGAATTGGGTTGGGGTTTGCTAAAATGCAGAGGCCATTCTTGGACACAGGCCCTAGTCACCTCTGTGCCTGGCACAGAGGCCCTGCTGATGCAACACTCTGGAATTTCCGGGCACAGAGGGCACCTGCAGACAGGGTAGGAGGTGAGCAGCAGACCACAGCATCTGGTCAATAGGCTTGTGTGAGACATCTCCAGAGGACCCCAGCAATGACTGGGTGGGTGAGGTTTGGGGTGTTCTGGAAGCTCTGTCATAGCAAGGAGGGGAAAAATTGGTGAAACATGGGTGATATCTGTAAATGTGAGCCCCCCTGTAGCCAGGTGAATCTGGAAAACTTGGGTTACCCTAAAATAAAGCTATATAAGAGTCCAGTAAGTAAGGGGGCAGCTGTATCATTTTGTAATTCTTATGTTTGGGATGAGGGTTCCTACTGCCCTGGTAATGTCCTGGTGCTGTTCTTTATTCACTAGGAGCTGTTGAGTCTCCTTGGTCCTACTCGGACCCTGTTTGTATTTTCAACAGGAGATTTCTACATGTATCTTTTCCAGATTTCTACTTTGAAAAAAGCATAGACTCACAAGAAGTTGCAAAAAGAGAGCTTCTGTAGACTCATCACCCAGTTTGCCCTAAAGGTGGTATCTGACTAACTACAGTGCATTATCAAAACCAGAAAACAAATACTGGCACAATGCAATTAACTAGATCATAGGTCTTCCTCAGATTTCCCCAGTTTTTGCAAGTACTGATTTTTCTTGGTATGCCTTGCACAGTGTTCTATGTGCACTGTAAAATTCTATGACATTTTATCACATGTATAGATTCGTATACTACCGCTGCCACATCTGCATTTATTTTGCTTCACTGCAGCAAAAAGTATGTTCAAAACCTACAGTGAAGTGAGAAAGAGCGGGAGTGTTTTCATCAGACAGAGCTGGCTTGAATCCTGGCTTCTCCCCCGGCTGGCTGTGTGACCTCAGACGTGAATGAATCTTTCTGAGTCGGCTTCCTCATCCACAGAAGAGAGGGATGAAAAATGGAACCCTGCTCCTGCGTCGTTCTGAAGGATCTCATTCCCAACAGAGAACGCGCACAACATGCTATTATCAGCATCCTTTTGTGAAGGCCTTTCGACTTTATGATTCAGGGTTGTTTGTTGACTCACTCTCTGGAATAATTAAGGTTCACAAGAAAAATAAAGTAGGAAAGTAGGACTCGCATGTGATGTTATCAGCACAGTTGGCCGCAGTTGTCAGCCCCTCCCTAAGATGCTTGCTGTGGTGCCCTAGGCCCAGGTCCCTGCTTCAGCCTCTCGTACACAGCTCACTGCACTTCCTCCTCACCAATGCCTCCCAAAGGAAACTCCTTGGAGGCCCCATTTGACTCCTCCCCATCTTCCTTTATCATGCAGGGATCTTTGCAAACCTCCCCTCTGCTTTGCGTCCAGCCTTCCCACCCTTCCACTCCTTGACACACACCTCTTGATTTTTTAAATCATGGCCAATGGGAGCACCCGGCGCTACACCTATAATGAGGCCATGATAAACAGGCCTCATTACAAACACTTGTGTAAGCCGTATTTTTATTTAGGGGAAACGTTATTGAATAGAGATGATCTGTCTCTCTCTTTCTCTTATTAGACTGTGAGCTCCTTGAAGGCAGAGATTCTTTATTTGAGTGGTTAAGGCACTTGTGGGGGTATACAGGCACACTGCCTTCCTCCAGTCATAATCCCACACAAATAATCATAGCTTCCATTGATTGAGCTTTCCCATGTCTTTGTCACAGTGCCTGAAGCTCTGGTTCACACAACATTTTGCAGTCGGTGTTATGATCTCCCTTCCGTGGCTGCAGGAGCTGAGGCTCAAAACAGTTAAATGGCCAGGCCAGAACTTGTTTTCTTCCCAGAACCTATGCTCACTTTACACTGACTTACTGCCTCTCCACTCATGTCTGTTTGATTAATAACATTAGGCCCATCATGCAGCTCCCTGGGAGAGCTTATCTGTAAAATGGTGCCACGAGTCTCCAGCTTGTTCATGTCATAGGGTCCTTAGTGAGGATCCAATGACCTGGCGAAGGGGACTGCCCCCTGCAAACCCTGGCATTATAAACAGTGAGCTGGGTGGACTCTTCAGCACATGTGAGTGATGCGAATTCCTCAGCACACATGCACGGAGGGACCTGCCACCCTCCACCCCTTGTAAGATAGATAGTTACTTTCATTTCTCTTTATTCTGTCTACTGGCAATCCTGAACCTTACCTTATAATGCTCTCCTAGGCATATAAAAGGGAATAAATCCAGATTCATCACAAATTTATTAAAAGTCATCTTTGCTGTAGCTACCTCCACATTTTGTTTTGTTTTCTATTTTGGGCAGCCTCACTCTGTTGCCCATGTTGGAGTGCAGTGGTGTGATCTTGGCTCACTGCAACCTCGAGCTCCTGATCTTAAGCAGTCCTCCTGCCTCAGCCTCTTGAGTCACTGAGATTATAGGTGTCAGCCACCATGCCTGTCTCCACATAGGATATTTTAAAAAATACCATCTCAGTGAATGCTCACAACCACCCTGTGATATAGGTTTTATTCTCATCCTTGTTTTACATATGGGAAACAAAGCTCAAAGAGGTTAAAGTGATCTGAAGTGACCTGCCCAACATCACATAGCCAGTAAATCTGGGTTTTGAACCTGGGTCTGTGTGACTCCAAGTCCAGTGCTTGTAAACAAAATGTAGTTGTTTTCAGCATTTTAAAATTCAAAATTCATGAAAGAAAAGTCAGTGACTATCTTGTCTTTGGCTTCTTGGATCCCTTCTTCAGAGATCAGTATCATCATCTCTTGAGTTGATATTCTATGCATTCTATTCTCTTTTGTTGTTTTTCTATGCATATTGAATATATGGTCTCTGCATATTGAATACATATTACTTTTTTTCACTTTTTCTATGTTCTTCTGGACTCTGCTGTTTTACTTAACAATGGATCTTGGAGATCTTTTCATAATCAGTTTACAGAAATTTCTTCATAGTTTTCCACTGTTGCATAATATTCCTTTGTATGGATGGACAATAATATATTCAGTAAAGTGTGAACATTTATATTTTTCCCCAGTCTCTGTGTCATAACAAATCCTGCAGTGAACAACTTTGCATTTACATCATTTTGCGTGTATGGGGGCATATCTTCACAAAAAAATCCTAGAAACCAAAATTTAGGGTCAAGGGGACATGCATTTAAAATCTTGAGTTATGAGCACATTGCTGTCTGTAGGAGTTACACCAATTTCTGTGTCCCCAGTGCTTCTTCCTCTGCATTAGGCCAGCTTGGAACAGGTGCCAAGGTTAAGGAAAGCAGCATATGCCACTGGGACATATTCCTCTTGTTCTGCTCCGTCAGGGAGAACCAGGTTTCTGGCCTTTCTTGTACTCCACCCTTTTATCTCCTGGGAAGTCACCAGATGTTCTGCCATTGGAAGAAGGGGAGATAGTGTCTCCAAACAGAACACACCAATCTATCTGTTTACAATGATTCACATCCAGAGAATCAATGAACTCTAAAATCCTTGGCAGACTCCAACTCCTGGCTGGAGGAGCTGATGATGGAAGCAGGCTGTAGGCTTCAGTTAAATATTAATAATAATATTAAACATTTACTGTGTGTTTATTCAATTCTGGAAACTGTGCTAAGCTCCTTGCATGGATTACCTCACTGAAGCCTCAAGATCACCCTTCAAGATGTGTACTGTCATTCTTCCCATTTTAAGGATGCAGACAGGAGGATTGAGTAATTTTCTAAGCCACAGAATTAGCAAGTGATACCTGCTATTTGGACCCTGGTTGTTTGATTTCTTTTTTTTCTTTTTTTTTGAGGTGGAGTTTCGCTCATCACCCAGGCTGGAGTGCAGTGGTGTGATCTCGGCTCATTGCAACCTCCACTTACCGGGTTCAGGCAATTCTCCTGTCTCAGCCTCCCGAGTAGCTGGGATTACAGGTGCCCACCACTACACCTGGCTAATTTTTGTATTTTTAGTAGAGACGGGGTTTCGCCATGTTGGCCAAGCTGGATTTGAACTCCTGACCTCAGGTGACCTGCCTGGTGGGACTATAGGCATGAGCCACTGTGCCTGGCCTGGTTGTTTGATTTCCCACCCCCAACCACGGTACCAAACCAGAACTCCTAGGAGAGCAGAAAAAGACCCGACTCTTTCCCTCTTCCATGCTTGGCTTCCACCCCTTCAAGAGCCTCCACCTTTCCCTCTTCTGCACTATCCTGGCTGCCTTTTCTTTGGCAAGGCTCAGCTTGTCTCAATTCCTTTCTTCTCCACCAGCACAACTGTTCTTTCTTTGGTCCTAGTCCTCCAGTTTTTAAACTCCAGCTTCCCTGAAGTGCAGTGAGTGTACACATATTGATAAACATAACAAGTACTCCGGTCTCCACAGGACCTTAACTTGGCAGAATTTCAGGTGTTGAGGTGAGCCAGTGGGAGAGATTTTTTGAGTGTGTGTGTGTGTGTGTGTGATGAATGTTTGTGTGTGTATATATATGTGTGCATTTGTGTGTGTGTGATGAATTTTTTTATGTCCTTTTAGATGACACTTCATGAGCAGCTGCAACCATGAAATGTTGACTGAGGGGCTTGATGTGGTTTGGCTGTGTCCCCACCCACATCTCATCTTGAACTGTAGCTCCCATAATTCCCATGTGTTGTGGGAGGGACTCGGTGGGAAATAATTGAATCATGGGGGCTGCTTCCCCCATACTGTTCCATGTTAGTGAATAAGTCTCATGAGATCTAATGATTTTATAAGGGGAAACCCCTTTTGCTTGGCTCTCTTTTTCTGTTGCCTGCCATCATGTAAGATGTACCTCTCACCTTCTGCTATGGCTGTGAGGCCTCCCCAGCCATGTGGAACTGTGAGTCCATTAAACCTCATTTTCTTTATAAATTACCCAGTCTCGGGTATGCCTTTATTGGCAGCATGAAAATGGACTAATACAGGGCTATTGACAGGGTCAGGAAATCTCTGCCTACTTAATGACAATGGCTAAGGAAGAGGAAAGTTCGGTGGTTGCTGGCCCCAGCCCACTACCCACTACCCAGCCTCAAAGTCCCACCAGCCAGCGAAAGTGATGGTGGGAAGGGCAAAGGGAAATCCCAGGTCAGCCTGGTGTCAGTGGAGTTGAAGTCGTGGAAGAAGATGCTGCTGCGGGGGGTAGCTTTGTCTTTAGCCTTTGCTATTCCTACCTTCATCTCTCCTTTCTTCAATGGCAAATCTTCACACAGTGGTTGAGGAACACCGGCCTTGGAACTACTGTGTATGTGGCCTCAGGCAGCAGGGTAACTCACTCTAGGGTGGGGTTTGCAGCACCTCCCTCCCCGGGTAACTGGAGATGGACTGAACTGGATGGACTGAGATGAAAGACAATGTCAACAAATGCCCTGCATTTGGCCCAGTGTCTGCTACAGAACAGGAGATCAATAAATGGTTGTTATTGGAGTTGCTGTTATTTTGTTCAGTGATTTCAATTCCCTCCTCCACTTCAGCCAAGTTCTCCCTCTCCGCCTGAACATTTATTTCTTGTCCAGAGAGCCAGAAATGCCCACATGACTCTCCTCTTGTGTGAAGCCATCAAAGGCCCTGCTGGACACATGTGCTGATATTTCCTGAGAGAGAAGGACTCTTGGGGAGGCTCTGTGGGCTTGCCAGCTATCCCTGGAGTGTCAGAGGCCTGCAGCAAGGGCCTGAGAGGTAGGGGAAATCTCCAGCCTTTGCCTCAGCCATAAACAGGATATTTAACTGATGCCAACTCAGTAGATTTTGATTGAGAGCCCACTGTGTGTTGGGGAGACCCAGAGATAAAAGAAACATGGACATGCCGTTTGGGTCTTCTCCTTGCAGTTGGGATGCCGACTCCCAGGCACACACTCCAATGTAGAGGAGCTGTCCACACTGCTCTCTCCTGACCTCTCTTCCCATTTCCCCTCAGATCTTCTGCAGTGTGGACTTCTAGGTTGCCCTCTCCCTCAATCTCCTATCACTAGCTGTGACCCCTTTTTAGAGATCCTTCCTTGTCTCCTCAACCTCTGAAGGTTGGAGCCCTGCAGGCTTCAGAGGTTCTCTCTGTCTGCAATTGCTCCCTCAATTATCTCATCTTCTTCTGACTTTAAAGGCTGTCTTGACTCTGATGGTTCCTAAGTTTATGTTTCTGATCTCTTTCTCCCTCAGCTTCCATCTTTTTCCATCCCTTTCATCCCTTTCCATTTATCTGTTCTAGATGAATCTGGACTGCAGATCCATCTACTCTCCTGCCTCCTCTGGCCTCCATTCCTGCTTCTATCACAGTCTGTATTAGCCAGGGTCCTCCAGAGAAGCAGAACCAATAGGATACACTTAGATGCAGATGTTCCTTGGCTTACAATAGGCCTACATGCTGATAAACCCATTGTAAGTAAAAAATATTGTAAGTCAAAATGTATTTAATACCCTGATAAACCGCTTGTAAAGTTGAAAAATCAAAAGTCGAACCATTGTAAGTCCAGATGTTCCTTGACTTCCGATGGGGTTACACCCTTATAAACTCATTGTAAAGTTGAAAAATTGTAAGTGGATCCATTGTAAGTTGGGGGCCATCTGTACATATAAGAGGAAATTTATCATGGGAATTGGCTCATGCAATTTGGAGACTGAGAAGTTCCACAGTCTGCTGTCTGTAAGCTGGAGACCCAGGAAAGCCAGTGGTATAATTCACTGGTAAATAATAATTCACTGGTAAATCCAGTAGTGTAGTTCTGAGGCCAAGGGCCTACAAACCAGGGGGAAGGAAGGATGGTGGTGTAAGTTTTGGAGTCTGAAGGTCCAAGGACCAAGAGCTCTAATGTTCAAAGGAAGGAGAAGATGGATGTCCCGGCTCAAGGAGAGGAGGGAAATTGCTCTTCCTCCACCTTTTGCTCTATCCGGGCTCTCAAGGGATTGGGTGATACCAGCCCAGATTGGTGAGGTCAGATCTTCTTTACTTAGGCTACCAATTCAAATGCTAATCTCTTCCAGAAACACTCTCACAGACATACCCATGAAGCCTGTTTTCCCAAAGATCTGGGCATTTTAGCCCAGTCAAGTTGACACCTAAAGTTGACCATCACATAATGTCACTTTCTTATTTATTTTGATATCTATTTTTCTGTTAGTTTTCTCAGGCCATGATATAAGCTTCTTGGAGGGAAAAACTGTTTTATTCACTCCTGCATCTCCAGTGACTACAGCATAGTAGTTATTCAATAAATACTTGTTGAATGAATGAAAAAATGGGAAAGGTGGGCGGGGGGAATGGAGGGAATGCAAGGTAGGCAGGAGAGAAATAAAGATGATTACCATTTACTGAGCAATTACTAGGTGCCAAACACTTGAAACTCATTTTATTCTAACCCTTATAATGCATCCCTATTTTACAGGAAAGAAAGCTGAGGCACAGAGAAGTTATACAGGCTATGAGTGTTTGCCAGAATTCTAGCCCTGGTCTATGCACAGCCTCCTTGCCTTTTTTCCCTCTTGACTGAGGCATCTGGAAAGGCCTACAAAAGAAGCATTTGAGTGTAACTTTGTGTACAGATGTGGGGTCTCTCAGAACCTTACTCATAGCAACTAGGAGTTCTGAGGGTCACCCTCCCTACCCAGCCCAATCTTAGAAGACTCTGCCTTGGAAAAGAAAGCCAGGCACCACTTAGAGTTCCTTAGGTGGAATCCGGCAAAACCCAGAAACTCCAATGCGAGGTATTCATCTACTAGCTGTTGTGGATGAGTGGGTTTCTGGAAGAATAGATAGCCTTCTCCCCTTGGGCATCTCAGGGACCAGGGATTGAGAAGAGGGATTTGGCTGCAAGTAGGGTATTCAACTGCTGTGGACTGAACTGTGTCTACCCAAAATCCATATGTTGAAGCCCCAATGTAGCTGTATCTGGAGATAGTCTTTTGGAGGTATTTAGTGTTAGATGAGGTCATGAGGATGGGGCCCCCATGACAGGATTAATGTCCTTTAGGAAGAGACATTGGAGCATTCTCATGAGTGCACTCTCTCTTTTTCCCTGTCTCTTGATCTCCCTCTTTTTCTTACTCTTTCTCCGTGTGCACACACCAGGGAAAGGCCACATGAGCACGTGCTAGGCAGGTGCTTTCTACAAGCCAGGGAGAGAGCATTCAACAGAAACCAAATTGGCTGGCACCTTAATATTGGAAAACTGTGAGAAAGAAATTTGTCTTCTGTTTTATTCCATCTATAGGATTTCGTTATGGCAGCTCAAGCTGAACAAGACATTAACCATCTCCCTTGACTGGGATTGAAGATTGTCCCAGGATGTGGGACTTTCAGTGCTAAAACGAGGAAAGTCCTGAGAAAACTGGAATGAGCTGGTCATCCTACCTATGAGTGCCACTACCCCACAGTCTGTTGAGTGTTGGGGGTATGCCTCAGACTTTTCTGCCTCTGCTTTCTCATCCCCTGCACCCCACCTCATCATCTGCAGAAAGGCATGTTTTTCACATATTCAACAGCTGAGGTCTGTCTAGAAGAGCTCAGGGTTCTGATGTCTCCTTGAGGACAGCACAGTGGAAGACTCACTTCTCCCTACAGAAGGGAGGTTCTGATCCCTGCAGAGAGATGCCTGGTAACAGAACACTAGAGGTGGTGGGGGTGAGGAGACAGCAGGGCTTTTCCAGGGAGGCCAAAGTCTAAGAGACCTTGCTTCCAAATCCAGAGACCATCCCTTACTGGCAGCATAGCCCTGGGCAAGTCACACTTGATCCTGAGTTGCACAATTCCAGAGATTGCCATTCATACAGAAGGCGACGTAGATTGTGATGCCTTTTAGGCTTGTTCAACATGATGGAATGGAATTACTTTATCTCAGAGTGCATTTGCTCAGCTTCATCAAAAGAAGATAAGATTGACTTCACAGGGCTGCAGAGAGAATTCAACAAGATCATCTTAGTAGGCGCCTCATCAATATTGGCTCTTACTTTCCTTCTCCCTAAGTCCTATGTAGGCAGTCTAACACCATGGCTAGAAGTGTGGGCTTTCGTCCCAGACTGCTGAGGTTCCAGCCGTGTGATGCTGTGGACACATGATGTGAAGTGATGATGACACTATGACCTACCCCATAAGGTTAGGCTGTGTATTTTATGAGATAACACAGATTCAGTGCTGCCACAGCACCTACACCTAGCAAGGGCCCAGTGTGAGGTGCCATGACTCTGTTCTTTGTAAAAGACTCTTCCTTTCCACTCTCTTTTCTTCTTTGACGTTCAGCTTCTGCTTTTTTTTTTTTTTTTCCTGGAACAAAGTAAAACTCTTTGCCCATGTTTGATATGGGCTTTTCCTCCTCCCCCTTGAGGGTGACAGTGAGAGGCACAGTGTGAGTGAGCCCACCTCGGCTCACCTGGCACTCATTTATTGAGGGTGTGCCATGCAAGGTCACTGGCTGGAGGCCTTATGAACACAGGAGGAGGAAGAGAGGCCTGAGGTTTTCAGAGTCAGCTCAAAGGGGCAGAATGAGGGTTGTCTCAGAGGGGCCCCTGAGAAGGGAGGCCTGGCAGGAGGAAGCCAGAAGGACCTAAAAGCAGTCAGGGTTCCTACGCTAAGCAGACACTTCTATGAAGACTCTTTACTCCTCCTCCTCAGCCTGGGCTACTGACTCAGGGCTGCAGGGGCCTGCTGGAGACTCAGATGCCCCTGTGACCTTCAAGAGACTTATTTTCAGGGTCCTTGGGGGCTGAGGCAGGTTCTGAGGGCCCAGACATCATCATGAATCAGGTAGGCCAGTAGTTCTCAACCCTGGGTGCACAGTAAACACTTCTGGAGAAATACTATAAAATATTGAAACTTGGGCCCACCCCTAGAAATTTTGACTTAAATGGTTTGAGGTGAGCCAGAGCATTCTCCTACTTCAATTTCTAATTTCAAAAAGTTTCAAATTTATGAATGAGTTGAAAGAAGAGTATGATGAACACCTCGAACCTTTCACTTACATTAGCCACCTCTCTCTCTCTCTCTGCCTATGTCTATGCCTGCTTATCTATTATCTCTCTGTCTGTCTGTCTATCTATCTATTTATGTTTCTTTTTTTTTCTTTTTTTTTTTTTTTTTTTTTAGATGGAAGTTTGCTCTCGTTGCCCAGGCTGGAGTGCAATGGTGTGCTCTCAGCTCACTGCATCCTCTGTCTCCCAGGTACAAGTGATTCTTCTGCCTCAGCTTCCTGAGTAGCTGGGGTTACAGGCATGTGCTACCATGCTGGGCTAATTTTTGTATTTTTAGACAGGGTTTTGCCATGTTGGCCAGGCTGGTCTCGAACTCCTGACCTTAGATGATCTGCCCGCCTTGGCCTCCCACAATGCTAGGATTATAGGCATGAGCCACCACATCTAGCACATATATATATATATATATATATATTTCTAAAAACTGAATCATTTGAGTACAAGTTGGAGACATCATAATCATAATACTTTCTCTTAAACACTACAGTATATCTCCTCTAAAGATACTCTCCTTCACAACGACAATATCATACCACGTTAAAGAAATATAATACTGATACAGTACTATTTGATATACTATCCACATCCAAATATCCTCCGTTGTCCCCACAATGTCCTTTGTAGTTCCCTCCCTGATTCAAAGATCATGCGTTGTATGTGTCTTTACTATCCTTGAGTCTAGAATAGATCATTTCTTTAAATCCTTCTTGACTTTTTCTTTTCTTTCTTTTTTTTTCTGACAGGGTCTCACTCTATTGCCCAGGCTGGAGTGCAGTGGCATGATCTTGATTCATTGCAGCCTCCGCCTCCGGGTTCGAGCGATTCTCCGGTCTCAGCCTTCCGAGTAGCAGGGACCACAGGCGTGCGCCACCTCCTGGCTAATTTGTGTATTTTCAGTAGAGACGGAGCTCACCATGTCAGGCTGAGTTCACCATGTCACTTCACCGTGTCAGGCTGGTTTTGAATTTCTTGACCTCAAGTGAGCCACCCGCCTTGGCCTCCCAAAATGCTGAAATTACAGGCGTGAGCCACTGCGCTCAGTCCTTTTTGAGATTTTTGAAGAATCCATGCCATTTCTGTTGTGGAGAAATTGGCTGCCGTTTCATGTTAGTTGGTCCCGTTATCAGATGCTGAGTTTGATCATTTGGTTAAGCGGTGTCCACCACTGTTCTCCATTGCACCCTTGCCCCTTTTTAATTGCTAAGTAATCTGAAGTGGTTATATTTGAACTGTATGACTATCTCACCAACCTTTCATTCAATGGTAACAGAATACACCGATGATTCTTAGCCGAGTAACTTACTACGTTGTAAAACGGTAATTGTCTAATTCTATCATTCTACTTCATTAACAGGCATTCTTCCATGAAGAAGAGTTTCCCTACCCTTTTGAGTATCACCATGAACTGGGGGACTTAAAAAAAATCGATGTGTCATAATTCATTACAAATATTAAAACTCAAATTGTCCAAAATTTGCCTGGTGGGAGCCCTTTCAGTTTGACTTCTGTGCTCCTTTGACATGTCTCCATTAGAATTTGAGGACTTTCTTGATTTTTAGCATAACCTGACATCCTAGGCTCACCTTGTACTTTCTCTGCTCCAGAATCAGATCAGTCATTTCTCCCAAGGCTCCTGGCTCCTTTTAATGGAGAACACTATTAAAAAACCAAATTCTGAATGCTTGGTGCACTCATTCCATTGGAGCATTGTTATTTCTAGGCTTTTTTCGTGGATAGAGCTAGCAAATACTTTTTCAAAAAAAGAAATCTTGTATTTACTTTGATACTTCCAATTGAAATCCAACACCCCAGGGTCTTCCTTCCCTTCCCACAATCCCTATTGATGTTTTCTTTCTCTCACAGTGAGAACTTGGTTCTCAAAATACCAACATATTCATTAACTTTCTCTATTCTACAACACACGCAAGTCATTTCAGAGTTACTGTACCAGTTATACTACTAACAACAAACCTACTAAGTCAGGTTTAAGGCGTCTTTGTCGTGCTTATTCTCTTTAGAATATATTCCATTAAGGGTGTATAGGCAGGGCACTGTGTCCCAAATTCTTTGAATTAGAATTTTTCTCTATATGATTTGATACAGAATTAGATTTCATTTGCTTTTGTTAAAACTCATCTTTAGGTTTAGTTTTTTTTTTTCACTCTTGGTGATTTAATTTTGTTTCTGAACATTTAAAAACATTTAAATGATTGAAAAGTCAAACATATATAAGAAGGTATACGAGATGTCTCCCTCCCATCCCTAGCCCTTTTGCTACATTTCTACATTTTTACTCACACCCTGCAGATAACTGTTTTCATAGATTCTCATTTACTCTTCCTGGTATTGTTGTTATTTTAAAATAGCATTGATCCAGCTGAAGAGGAAAATGGAAATTTAGCTAAAGAAACTACATGAATTTCTCTTAAAGCTAGATTAGAAAAAAGTAGTACAAGAATGGAAGGGAAAGTTGTAGTAGGAAATTAGGGACGCAAGCGGCTTAGAAGCCAGGGAACCAGGACATCTTCTGGGCTTGAGAGTCTCAAAAATTTGATGACCCTAAAGGCAATTGTTGGTGGCTAACCTTGCAGAAAAACGTTACTCCTTGAGGATGGGGCAGGGTGGTCCCTCTCTTAAAGTGAGGGAAAGGGGTGATTTCTTGAGGCCTGCCCTCAGGAATAAAAGCCAAGAAAATTCAAAGTATGGGCCAGGGATTATAATTAAGAACTTTTAGTCTCTTGCCAGGTGCGGTGACTCACGCCTGTAATCCCAGCACTTTGGGAGCCTGAGGGCGGGCAGATCAGAAGATCAGGAGTTTGAGACCAGCCTGGTCAACATAGTGAAACCCCATCTCTACCAAAAATGCAAAAATTAGCCGGGCGTGGTGGCACACTCCTGTAGTCCCAGCTACTCGAGAGGCTGAGGCAGGATAATCACTTGAACTTGGGAGGCGAAGGTTGCAGTGAGCTGAGATCATGCCACTGCACTCCAGCCTGGGCAACAGAGCGAGACTCTGTCTCAAAAAAAAGAGCTTTTAGTCAGGCTCTTAAAGAGAGAGGTGACTGAGAATAAAGGAGTGACAGCTGTCAGCAAGAGAAGAAGCAGCCTGGGTCCCAAAACAGTTGGCTTAGGATTCAGAAGTGGCCATGAAGGTTCACATTGTGTAAAACGGCCTTCAGCATCCCCTAAGTGACAGAGGGCAAGGGCTGAAGGCTGAATCCAGCAGTGTGGTCCCACCTGTAAGAAGCTGGGTAGGGAAATCTATTGTCTCAAATGAGCTAGGGGTTATGAAACTCTCTGAAGAATCCCATTGTTCTCTGTTCTGCATGCAAAAATTAAGGGAAAGATTTGCGTGGAGAAAATGATTTAACATTCGCCGCAGATAAAGTGAGGGCAGTGCTGCCTAACTACGATTTTACCTCCTTCTTTTCCAATAAGGAAAGTAGTCTTCCAATCGGAAAGGGTAGAACAAACATTGCAAAGAGGGGATTGAAGTCAAGGACAGGCATTGAAGCAGTAAAGCCAGTAGCAGCAGCTGTAATAAACTCAGGGTTCTGAGCCTGATGAATTATGTCCTGCAGCCCGGGAGGGACTTGACATGTGATTTCAGAGTCACTGTCATCAATCTTTGATAAATTATAGGGGAGGGGATTTGTGCTCAAAGACATGAGATGGGCATATGAGCTCTTGACATTCAAAAAGGGGAAAGGAATGCATTCTGGAAGTTACAGAGCAGTGTGCTGGGATGTTCTCACCAGCGGATGATGGGAAGGTGCACACCTTCAGCAAAACTGGTTTTGAGTTCCAGCTCTGCTTTTGGACCAGGGCAGGGCCTGGGCAGATAGTTAGAGGGTAAGTTTCTACATTTAGAACCAAGGTGATCTGGAGGGGGGTCCAACCAGGGGGACGATGGACACATTTGGGGTCTTCTCTTCACTCCTTCTCCAGTAATTCCCGATTTACCACCATGGACTTCCGGCAGCCATGGTTTCCTGTTTTAGGTTGGTTTCCAGAAGCAGACCCTGAGGCAAAGGTTTGTGCGAAAGTGTTAGGAAGCGTGTTCCTAGGGAAAATCCAGAGAGAGTAGGGAAGTAGGAGAGGGAAAGGAAAGAAGTGAGTATGAAGCAAAGTCTCCCTGAGGGTAACTTTGGAAAAGTCCCATAGGGGACATCTGTTAATAGTGTAAGTCTCCCTTCAGAGTTGTTTGATCGTGGAGAAGGTTGGAGAATGTTTACCCCTTACATTGTCAGTCATATTGATTGAGGGTTATCTTAGGGGATGTGAATTCCCAGGGCTGAGGCTGCCCGAGAACAGTCCTCTGACACAGAGACTCAGGTGCTGGCTGACTCAGGTGGAAGCACACCAGGAGGGGGCCAAATGCCCTGAGGGGACACCAGGAGGGGACACCGACAGCCTTCACAGCACTGCCTGACCCTGCAGCCCTGGCAAACTAGCTGAGTCTGTCTCTGGAAAGCGCCCAGTCCAAGGTCAACCCTCCTGGTTTCCTCTCCTAGGAACTTGGAGAAGGATCTGAGAACTGCAGGATGGAGCCTGGGCTCAGTGGGGCAGCCATGTCCCCCCACCGTTTGGACTGTAGGGACATATGTCACGTCTGGCTGCTTAGCACTTTTTGAGCATCATTCTAATCCTTGCTAGAGTTCCTGACATATGGGAACTGCTGCTCCAAGGCAGAATCCAGGGAACTGAGATTTTTAGTATTCTTTGCAGCTGGCGCCAGTCATGTGACCCAGGCTCCACTGGTGAGGAGAACCTACATTAGACTTTGATTTGGAAACACATAGCTCTGGGTGGTGTATTCATTTTACTCATGCTGCTGGCAGCTCAGGCTTCTTGTTTTGGGGATCCAGTATCAAATTTCCAGTGCAGAGGTGGCAGCCACACAATTGCAGTACAGTTGAATTCCTGGCATCCAGTGTCAGCCTACTTCCTTTTGGGGAGTGATATTAAGAGTAACAGGTCTAAAGAATGCTGCAGGCAGAGGCTCCTTGGTCAGAGGGGTGTTTGACCAAGTAGCTTAGCCAGAAGACAGATGGTAGAAATGTGATGGACTGATCGCCAGTTCAACCATATCAGAAGAGAAAGGTGATTAGTGCACTGACATTGGCTGGAAGAAGGTCTCTAGTGGTATACTTTAGGGGTCTGTCTTAGCCCTGTTCCATTCAACATTGTTATCAATGACTTGGATGAAGACATGGGAGGTATGGTCCTCAACACTATGGATAACACAAAGTTGGCAAACATGTTGGGTTACAGAATCAGTTTTCAAGATGATCTTAATATCCCAGAAGACTAAGAAAAAGGTAAAACCTAACAGAATACATTTTAGTTGTGCATTGAGTTAAAAAAAAAAAAAAAAGAGCAACTGCATAAGGACAGACTTAATAACAGTGGGTGGAAAGAAAACTTTGGAAGGAGAGGTAGTGTTCCTCTTTACATATTTATACCCCCACATATTCCACAAAGGATTGTAGGGGGGCTTATAAACATACATGAAATGGGAAAGAGTTAAGACACAGTTGAGAGAATTAGGGCAAAGTTAAAAGTGGAAAAATATTAAAAGCACAGATAAGGCAAAGTCCCAGATATGCATATGGTACAGTCCTGCAGATGTTACAAAAGGTGCCCTGAGCTCCCCTGTGGCTGAAGCAAAGAGGGAAACTTGATCTAATTTGAGATGCGCATAGCAAATCTCATAAAAGATAAAACATAAAAGGTAAACAAACCATTTATTCAGGAGAAGCACTGCTTTTCTTTACAGTGAAACCTGAAAGAATGTTCTCTTCTGGTTCCTTATGAAAAGGACACCTTGTGAAGCAGAGGATAAAGCCCTCAAAAGGTAGGATATCAAAACAAATTCAGTGAAAGCAATTCTACTGGGAGCCAGAAAAATTTTATCCCAACACCAGTTCTGGATTGGGGTTGAATGTTGTGTTTCTCTCTAACTCAATGTTTCTAGACTTTTCTTCATTATTGTTCCCCCAAGGAAAAAAAATTCCCTTTCTTTCATTTTTCCCTATCCTAAACATTATTTTAAATAATAACATAAAATAATATAAATGTATAGAGATATAACATATGTATTGATAAATAAATGTATAGTAAAAATAAATTAAGAAATAATTCAATACTATTTTGTTGGGTAGGGTTAAACTTTGGAGGGTCATAAAACTTTGAAACATCTAAGTTTTTTCACATCCCCACCCCAGCCAATTTTCACCCCCTTGGGAGCCCTTGGAAGCATTCACACCCTGGAGAATGCATACTCTAATGAGATGGAGAATGGAATGTCCTTGGGCAGTTCTCCTCAATCATGGTCGCCCAAGGTGCACACTCTCTAGACAGCACTTCTCTCTGGTGAATTTCCCTCCTATTGTAATTGGTTTTTTGACTGATGTGACTCAATGGAGTACAATTAGGAGGTGGCTTTATTTTTCTCCAACTATTGTTTTCTAGCCCTCTGTTGCATTTCTCTTCCTTATTCCTGGACCATCCCTTGATGTTGTCTCAGGCACAGCCCACAGCTTTTTGGTCACCTTCAGTTATAATAACTAGTTTTATTTTGGCTGCCTCACCTCACTTTCAAGCATTGAAAGGTCGTGGCCAGGTTAAATCAAAACTTCAATCTCATACCCAGCTCTACACGTCTCCCCTCCCCATCCCTCAGTTCAAGCCTGAGCTAGGTCTGCCTTGGAGAGGTGGCCTAGTCTGCTTTTTACCACCTTCCACCACACCTTACCTCTAGTTCCTGGGCTTCCCTTTCGGGAGGAAGTCTTACCAGACCTAGAGTAGGGACACATTCCGTAGTGGTCATGTGGCCCAGATGAGAGAGATGCCCACCTCATGCCCTCTCTGTACTTGCTACTGCAAGACAGCCCAGCCAGCTTCCCACATTCCTTTACAAGTCTCTGGACAAAAAGCAGGTGTCAGCCTCCCTGTTCCAGAACCTGAGGGCAAGGGCAAGGACGTTCCCCAAACTCCTGTCTGGGGAGCACCATGTCAGCCTACTGGTTTCTGTGGCTCAACCAGCACCCAGCTGGGTATTGGACTCACTCTCTCCCTCTCAAAGGCCTCCTGATCTCCCTGCTGTTCTCTTGGATCCTCGTGCCTGGCTTGAGGATGGGAGAAACATCTTCCTCCTGCCTTCATGGGGAAAGGGAGGGATGGAGAAATACCCTAGCCTTTCCTACTAGGCTGACAACTCCCTACTCTTAGAAATGTGCCTATTTCAATGGACTCACAAATCTTCTAGTATTCTCTTGGGGTGGTGGAGGTGGGATGGCAGGATTGGATCACTCACCTTTGAGTAAATCCTGCAGGTATGCTCTGATCACTTTCTTTTTAGACTGTGGGGGCACTTTTACTTATTGTTATTCACTGTAGTGCTTTAGCAGAAGTTCTGAGACTGCAGGGAAAATCCCATTTGATGTCCCGTTAAGTGTTCCAACTTCCTCTTTGGCTTGGCTGCCTTGCCAGGGATCTGCTTGCCAAGGGCTCTCTAACCTTGACTCAGCACAGCCCCCTCCAGTGGTCTTAGGACCCAGATGTACAGTTGAGGTCACAGCTTTGCTCCAGGCCCTGCCTTTCCACAGTGTGCTGGGAGGCAGCTCTCCTCACCTCCTCTCTGCTGTGGAGGCTGACATCCTTCCCATTTTGCTGTGCATACCACATTTGTTAAGGGAAAGAGGAAGGAAGAATGGACATTTCTTCAATAAAGACATGTTATTTCCTTTGGCTTTGGGAGTCAGTTTTTTGTTTGCCTTTTTTTTTTTTTTTGTATCAACACTCTCTAAAGTTCTAAAGGTAGGAATAAGAAGGTCTAGTGTTTTTTGTTTTTTTGTTTTTTTCTGTTTGTTTGTTTTGTTTTTTGTTGTTCTTTTTGGGTTAAATTAGAACCGGTGAGCCAGCTCCAACCTGGCATTTCCAGCTCAAAGGACATGGTTCTGTCTCCTCTCAGCTCTGTGCACCATCTTTACCTGTTTCTTGGGTACTGAACTATGCTCAGCAGCAGGGCTGCCAGCCCTGATTTCCTGGGTCAGTCAGGCAACACATCTGAATTCTAAGAAAGCCACCTGGAGCGTAACGACTTTCCTCTCCAGGTGAAACTGTGGCCAGCTAGTGAGAAAATGTAAATGAGGACGAGGGGCAACTCTGGCCACATTTTAGTTCCATGGGCCACGTATATTAGTCACATAGGCTACATTTTGCTGCAATTGCAGATAACTGCGCAACACAACTTACAACAGAACTTATTTCTTACCTCTATTATGTGTCCACTGCAATCCGGCCACAACTCTGCTCCATGCTTTCTTCTCCTGGGGACCAAGCATGTTGGATAAGGCACTATCTGGAACGTTTTCTGGTCATTGTGACAGCAGGAGAAGAGCCAGAGAACCACATGCTAGCCTTAAAACTTATACTCCAGAGTGACACATGTGACTTCTGCTCACATTTCATGGGCCAAAGCAAGTCATTTGGCCAGAGCTGCATACATCAGAAAGGAGGTGTCTGTTTCTCCTGCAGGGAGGGGCACTGACTATTCGGGACAGTCTTTCTCCAGGAGGATACCAGTTCTGCTAAAATATAGCAGTTGCATGCCATTTAGAAATCTGACAAACAGGATTGTCAGAAAAGATCTAAAGGAAGCTGCCATGTGGGGAATTGTAATTTTTTTCCCCTAAAGATTATTTCATGCTTGTTGGATCCATCATATTCTGAAATCCTTTTGCTGTCCAACAAATATCGATAAGTGGAAGCTGTTCAGTCACACAGTTCTTAGGCATATCATGCCATAGCTCCCTGACATATGCCTACTGGCTGCCTTAATTTTCTCCCAATTTCTAGCTCCATGTTCCCCCATCTCCCTCCCCACCCCTCATCTTTTTTTTTTTTTTTTTTGCCTTTCTTCATTTCTTCTTTGGTCTCCAAAACCCAGATGACTGTGACTTTTCTGTGATCACCTAAGATTTTCAAGCTCCTTCCTCAAGAGACTGGTAATTTCCACTTGGAGTATTTACCCACTATTTTGTCCAGCTAAGCAATGGGTTCTTAGGAAAACTGTGTGTCTTTGAGAATGAATTTCCATCAGAGATAAATGATTGGCATGCTTTTTTCTCTTTATCATTAAAAATAATTTTACTATAATATTTTACTAAATTGTCTGACCAGAAAAGAAATTACCAAAAATCATAGCTACAGAGGCACTTTGACAAAGTAAATATTTAATACCTGGGACCTATTTGGTACTTTTCTCTTTGCCCCTTCTTATTACAAGTACCTGAATTCTCACGCTTGATTAACGCCAGATGGAATCTTGAAGTGTCTGGCCAAGTCCTGTGGGGGTCAGAGCCCTCTCTTGTGGCTGGGCCTTGGACCAGCAGTGATCAGAAACCTTTCCTGGGGAGAGGCTCTTGTTCCCTTGCAGGAATGTTTCTGGGCCATGACCCCAGGTAGCCCATTCACCATCCTGGCAGGGAGAGCTTATAAAAGAGGCAGTCTATTTCACTTTTGTTTTTCCTCCTTATCAACTGGGACAGTTTGTTTTGCCGACTCACAGATCCGGAATTTCAGGACTAGAAAGGGGCTCCCCTGCTGTTTTCTTCAAGTGACAAAAGGACAAAGATAGAGTTTAGCTACCTATAGTGCATTTTACTTCAGCATGAAGAACATTTATAATTGTCTTTTCCAGTAAGACATTTTCCTAGCCAGTTTATTTACCTTATTTTGATGTTGAGGAGGCCCATTTCCTACCTTGTTTCCTTTTGTCTTATTTTTTACTGGTCTTAGCTGGGTCTTTTGTGAGCTGCTAATTTGCTCTCTGGTCTCTTAGTAACCAGGAACTTTTCCAGCTTGTTGCTGAATCAGACCTTGGAGTTGCAAAGTTTATAACAGAACCTGCTGAAGGATCGTATCTCTCCTAGAGCCAGCAATTTTAAACCAATGTTTGAACAAGAAAATTAACCAGGGTTTCAGGACATGTACATTCACAAAGGCAACAACTGCAAAACAAATGTCTGCTTCTCCAGAATGGTTCAACTCTCTTCCGCTCCCTGCCCCAGATGACCAAGTGCTCTGGCTTACTTTGTCTTCCCTCCTGCAACACAAGGCGTTTCCCATTCCCTGTTCTTGGGCTGATGGGAAGCAAATGGAGCCTGCTCAGATAGGAAACAACTGTGCCCTGCCGGGAGGAGAACCAGAAAGGGGTTCAGGGTCTGATGCTTGTTAGCAGGGGTCAGGGCCAGCTGGTCACATGGTCTTTGACAGTTTCATTCCACGTGTATTTATTTCACGCCTACTATGTGCTAGGTAGGCACCGGCCCGGGGAAATGCACAAAACACAGCTGTGTCCCTGTAGAGCTTGTAGTCTATGAAGACAAACTAAATAATCTGGGAGTCGGAGGGCGGTGGACGGCGGGAGGGCCGAGGGC
>NW_012111475.1:2107052-2144294 GCF_000951035.1 Colobus angolensis palliatus
CCCGGCGCCCCGCCCTCCTCTCCCGCCCAAGCACCCGCAGGCGGTGCGGACCTCAGCGCCCACCTATGGGCTCGCTACCAGGACATGAGGAGACTGGTGCACGACCTCCTGCCCCCCGAGGTCTGCAGTCTCCTGAACCCAGCAGCCATCTACGCCAACAATGAGATCAGCCTGCGTGACGTTGAGGTCTACGGCTTTGACTACTACACCCTGGCCCAGTATGCAGACGCACTGCACCCCGAGATCTTCAGCGCGGCCCGTGACATCCTGATCGAGCACTACAAGTAACCAGAGGGGATTCGGAAGTATGACTACAACCCCAGCTTTGCCATCCGTGGCCTCCACTATGACATTCAGAAGAGCCTTCTGATGAAGATTGACGCCTTCCACTACGTGCAGCTGGGGACAGCCTACAGAGGCCTCCAGCCTGTGCTAGAGGAGGAAGTGATCGAGCTGTATGGGGGCACCCAGCACATTCCACTATACCAGATGAGTGGCTTCTATGGCAAGGGTCCCTCCATTAAGCAGTTCATGGACATCTTCTGGCTGCCGGAGATGGCTCTGCTGTCCTGCCTGGTGGACTACTTCCTGGGCCACAGTCTGGAGTTTGACCAAGCGCACCTCTACAAGGACGTGATGGACGCCATCCGAGACGTGCATGTGAAGGGCCTCATGTACCAGTGGATCGAGCAGGACATGAGAAGTACATCCTGAGAGGGGACGAGACGTTTCCCGTCCTGAGCCGCCTGGTGGCCCATGGGAAACAGCTGTTCCTCATCACCAACAGTCCTTTCAGCTTCGTAGACAAGGGGATGCGGCACATGGTGGGTCCTGATTGGCGCCAGCTCTTCAATGTGGTCATTGTCCAGGCAGACAAGCCCAGCTTCTTCACTGACCGGCGCAAGCCTTTCAGAAAAGTCGATGAGAAGGGCTTGCTTCAGTGGGACTCGATCACCCGCTTGGAAAAGGGCAAGATCTATCGGCAGGGAAACCTGTTTGACTTCCTGCCCTTGACGGAATGGCGTGGCCCCCGCGTGCTCTACTTTGGGGACTACCTCTATAGTGACCTGGAGGATCTCATGCTGCGGCACGGCTGGCGCACGGGCGCCATCATCCCTGAGCTGGAGCGTGAGATCCGCATCATCAACACAGAGCAATACACGCACTCGCTGACGTGGCAGCAAGCACTCATGGGGCTGCTGGAGCGCATGCAGACCTATCAGGACGCGGAGTCGAGGCAGGTGCTAGCTGCGTGGATGAAAGAACGGCAGGAGCTGAGGTGCATCACCAAGGCCCTGTTCAACGCAGTTCGGCAGCATCTTCCGCACCTTCCACAACCCCACCTACTTCTCGAGGCGCCTCGTGCGCTTCTCTGACCTCTACATGGCCTCCCTCAGCTGCCTGCTCAACTACCGCGTGGACTTCACCTTCTACCCGGGCCGCACGCCGCTGCAGCACGAGGCTCCCCACTGGATGGACCAGCTCTGCACCGGCTGCATGAAGACCCCCTTCCTTGGCGACATGGCCCACATCCGCTGAGGGCAACTTTGTTGTCCGGAACAGGCCCCCAGCCCTTCCCGCCCTGTCCACCCTGGGCGTCCACCCAGACAAGCAATAAAAGCAAAAAAAAAAAAAAAAAAAACCCAAAAAACAAACAAACAAACAAAATTAATAATAATCTGGTTATTATCTGGTGTGACAAGCCTGCACTCATGGTATAAACAAAGGACCCTGGCAGGAGAGAGGAGAACTTTGCCTGGGCAGAGGAGCAAAAGCCTATGTGAACTGACTGCACTGGAAGCAGGTGAGGGGTGTGTGGTGTGAGGAGGCAGAGGCTACCTCTCTCCACCTTCAGCACTTGTGCTGCAAGTCACACACTCCTGGCATTGGTCACCTGGGGGAAGGGAACCCAAGAATGTTAGCCAACATGAGAGTTTACTAGTTCTTCAGGTTGTCTATACGATGTAAAAAAGCTGCTCCAAAGCTTTGTGGCATGAAACAACCACTATTTTATTGTGATCCCAAATTCTGTGGATCAGAAGTTAGAAAAAAGCACAGAGGTGGATCTTTCGGGAAGGACGCAAACGGGGGTGCTTTCAACCACTGGGGGCTGGAGGATCCACTTCCAATAGTTTTTTCACTCATATGTCTGGCAGCAGGGCTGGGCTGGCTTATGGGTGGGCTCAGCTGAGACAGCATGGAGTTCCCAGGATTGTTGGACTTCTTTGTTTTTTTTAGACAGAGCAAGGCTGGAGTGCAGTGTTTCAATCTCGGCTCGCTGCAACCTCCGCCTCCGGGGTTCAAGAGATCCTTCCACCTCAGCTCCCAAGTAAGTAGGATTACAGGTATGCACCACCATACCTGGCTAATGTTTTTGTAGTTTTAGTAAAGACAGGGTTTCACCATGCTGGCCAGGCTGGTCTCGAACTCCACCCACTCGGCCTCCCAAAGTGCTGGGATTACAGGCGTGAGCCACAACACCCGGCCCATTGGACTTACTACACGAAGGTTCTGAGAGAAAATAAATGTTCTTTGAGAGTTAGGTTGAAGCTGTATGGCTTTCTATGCCCCCTACCTTGGAAGTTACATAGCATTCCTTCCAAATGTACTATTGGTGGGAGGAGCCAAGGACCCATTCAAATAAAACATAGGGGACAGGGCCAGGTGTAGGGCCTCATGGCTGTAATCCCAGCACTTTGGGAGGCTGAGGTGGGCGGATCACCTGAGGTTGGGAGTTTGAGACCAACCTGACCAACATGGAGAAGGCCCGTCTCTGCTAAAAATACAAAATTAGCTGGGTGTGGTGGCACATGCCTATAATCCCAGCTACTTGGGAGGCTGAGGCAGGAGAATCGCTTGAACCTGGGAGGCGGAGTTTGCAGTGAGCCGAGATCACACCACTACACTCCAGCCTGGGCCACAAGAGCGAGACTCCGTCTCAAAAGAAAGAAAAGAGAGAAAGTAGGAGACATAGATCTACCTCTTGATGGAAGGAGGGTAAAAATATTTGCAGTCATGCTTAAAATACCACACAGGAAAAAAAGAGTAGTCTCAGGCCAGAAGCTGTACATTTTAGACTGACTCTGCCTCTCACTGGCCATGTGACCCTGGGGTTAGGTGCTTCATTTATAAAAGGAGGGCTTCACCAGATTAATCTAAATTCCCTTCTAATGAGGAGCAGCAGCATAACACGTGCTCCGTAATGACCTATTGATGAGGAGAGAGCTGAGTTTTAACTGTAGGAATGGATCTCCAATGGAATCATGTGGATCATTAAGTAAATAGGAGTTTTAGAATGTTCACACTGAAAGAAACTTAAGGAACTATGGTCTGGCTCCCTTGTTTTATAGATGGGGAAACTGAGATCTAGAGAAGCTAAAGGCCTTACCCAAGGTCTGGTAGTAAGTTAATGAGGGCCATTAAAAAATAGAAGCTGTGGACAAGGCATGGTGGCTCAGGTGTGTAATCTCATCACTTTGGGAGGCCAAGGCAGGTGGATCACGAGGTCAGGAGTTCAAGACCAGCCTGGCCAAGATGATGAAACCCTGTCTTTACTAAAACAACAACAACAACAAAACACACACACACACACACACACACACACACACACACACACACATTAGCCAGGCGTGGCGGTGGGCACCTGTAATCCCAGCTGCTTGGGAGGCTGAGGCAGAGAATTGCTTGAACCCTGGAGGTGGAGGTTGCAATGAGCCGAGATCACGCCACTACACTCCAACCTGAGCAACAGAGGGAGACTCTGTCTCAAGAAGAATAGAAGCTGGGTCCCTGAACCACTCATCCTATGTGCCTGCCACTCACCATATTCCATTTGGAATTTCATTCAAACATCCACATCCAGGAAGGCATCTCTTACATAAATTGAAGGATATCTGTAAAAAGCCATCTGGAAATTTTCCACATGTCCAACCTAAGAAGTTGTTTATTGGACTTGAGGGTGTGTAGGCCAGATCTGGCCATTGTCGCTGGGACCTCACTCAGGACTGGAGCAGGATGACAATGGAGCTGTGAGACTGGTGGGGAAGAGGTGAGTTTGCTTCTGCTTTGGGTCTTATTTTTTTCATGCTGACCATATTCAGAAATGGCTCTTGTGCATACATAATACAGTGATTGAGTTAAATAATAAATGACAAGAGAGGCCATGGGAGGTGGAAAAGCAAAGGCAAGGGAGAAGGAATCTGATTTCAGCTGAAATTGGAAAGGACAATGAGCTGCTGAAGAAGGAGACGAGATAGAAAGGCGGAAGACCCCAGAAGTAACGGAACAAGAACAGAGGAGGTGAAAGGAGCCGCGTGGCTTATTTAAGGTCCCAGGAAGGCTGAGAGCTAGAGGGGCTGAAGGGAGGGGCAAACTGAATGTGGAAATACAGGCATGTCATTGGGTACTGGAACAAGTGGGAGGTCCTGAAGTCCCAGATATACCTGGAATCAATTCTCAGCACACTGTTTGGGAGATTGTGTGGTTTGCACACCCCCAATCACAACATATTTCCCCTATAGAGTTGTATTTTACCTATTTGCCCTTTGGTGGACTCAACAAGTGACATCAGTTTCAGTGACATGAAGGTTTCATCCCTCCTCTGGTATCTAAGGCAGCAGAAAAATGGACTAGCATGGCGGGGATGCAGTTCACAGCAGGGCTTTCTCATTTGCTTTAGTTGGGAAAAAGCAGTCATGGTGTTCAAACGCATCTAGGGGGGAACACTGTTATACTAGTAACAGAGCTAGCAACAGTACTCAGGTCAGAAAGGGAGACAAAAGGGAGTATCAAGTAGTCCCTGCTTTTGTGAGCTTTTATTTTGTAGCAGGAATGAGACCAGCCCAGGAGGATTGTCACAGAAGACTGGAAAGATGAGAACTGTAAGAGAAGTTCACAGCCCCTGGGTTGAAAAGAAGCAGAGGGCCTGGCCAGCAGGGAGAGAACCTTACAGAGCTTTACCAAAGTTTTCATTTCAGATGAGCCTGAGGGAGGGATAGGATTTCCCCAGGAGCAGAGTGGGGAGGAAGAGCACTTTCTAAGTCCAGCAAAGAACACGAGGAAAGATCTAGAGGGGAAAAACAACAGATGGGATGGAGAAAATCACATACTCCAGGAACCCTGGGGAATGTGTAGACTGTAGAGGGATAGTTGGAGATAATTTCAGAGAAGAAAATTGGAGGAGGGCATGTAGGGCTTTGATTCCAGAGTGAGGAGTGTTATGTGCTTAGGAGGCAACAGGGAGCCGCTTGTCTGAACTGTCATCTGGACTGGTTGAAGTCCAGGGTGCTGGCGGTGAGAGAACAAAGTAGACTCAGACTGCCCTGGAAAATGCAGAACCCTGGGCACGTAGGACCAAAAGCGGAATCAAGACTGAGACTCTCACTGAAGCAAAAATTCAAAGAGATGCAGATGAGAGGAGGGGCCCGGGTGGAAGATGAAAGTCTGGAAAACTCTGATGCCAGACAAGAAGTGGACTCTGCACGGAGGTAAGAGAAAGTGCCTGGTGAGTATTCTTGAGCCGCTGGGGCATAGTCAGTCTTTTTTGGAGGGTGTGATAGGTTTTAGACAGAAATGAGGAGGGATGATTAAGAGCTCTGAGCTAGCTGGTATTTGAGGCAAGGACTTAGGTGACTACAGCCATGGACATTTGGGAGCTCTAGCTGGAAGATAAACACAGTGCCATGAGCTCTGAACTTCCCTGCACTTTCTTGCCGAACGTCTCAGATTGCAGGGTTTATCTCTTTCTTGATGCTGAGCAGTTCTGTAGCTGGTCATAAAGGTAACTAAGTAGGGCAAGATAATCATTCCTACCTGGGAGGACAGGAGGAGAACCTATTTTTTGTTTGCTGCTTGCTGCTTTGTTGGGCCCTTGGCTTGGGGTTCTTCTGTAATGCAACTCACTGGGTGTGTAGGTACCACATGGGCCCACAGTGTTGTCCGTGTGTGACTTGAGAAGCGAAACTGTTGCAAATATGGTGCTTGTTGTACCATGAGTAATATAATCTTTTGCCTCTGGCCAAGAAGTCTTATGCCTTTCACCAGGGTTCATGCTAAGTTGTTAGCCTGTAGATAGGGTAAAATCTAAGACCCTTCACAGTTCCTCACAGTAGGACAGATTTGAAGGGAAGGTAGGATACTATGGATAACAGTTAGGAGGCTATAGAAGTTAGGATGCTTTTGGCTGCAAGTAAGAAAGTATGTAACTAAGAGTGGTTTAAATTACAATTAACGATCTCACATCAAATATTAAGATTGGGAAGTTCCAGAATTGATTAATTTGGAAGTTCAACATCAGGTTTTGGATTAGCTTTCCTGTGACCCTCTCCACTTTCTCCTCATGGTCCCAAGATAGCTGCCATAGCTCCAAGCATCACAGCCTCACATGAGAACAGGTCCCATTACCCACATAAAATATACATATTGGAGAAAGAGCTTTCTTTTAATGTGGCTCCCTCTTTCTATCAGGGAGAAAACGTTTTTTTCCAGAAGTGCTCCTGGAAGATTTTCTTTGATGTTTCATTGGCCAGAACTGGGTTATGTGCACACTGAAAATAAATCATTAGCAAATGGGAATGAGATTTCCGTAAGTAGTTTGGACAAGTGATTCTCAAACTTGAATGTGCATCAAAATCACCTGAAGGGATTGTTAAACCACAGCTTTCTAGGTCTTACCCCCCGGGTTCTGATTCAGTAGACCTGGGGTGGAGGTCCAAGAATTTTCATTTCTAACAAGTTCCCAGGTATGCTGATGCAGCTGGTACAAGGACCATACTTTTAGAACCATATGTCTAGAAGAAAGTTAGAATAACTTTTGGAGATTATATATCTATGTGTATGTGTGTGTGTGTGTGTGTGTGTGTGTGTGTGATGCCTGAGCCCTACACCCAGCCTGTTGAATCAGAATTTCAAATGGCTTTGGACATCCAAATCTAGTAGCGATTGTCACAGGGACTGTCATAGGGATTCAAGCCATAAATGAAAGAGCCTGAATAGGAGAGGGACTGGGGAGTGAAGAGGGAAGAGCAGTTCTGAGGGTCTTTGAGGGTAAAAGCAACAAGACAAGACCTAGTGATTGATTGGATGTAGAAAAAGAGGGGAGAGAGGGAGAGGAGTTGATGATGGACCTGGAGGGGTGGAGGGTTTCTAAGGAGCCATGAGGAGAATTAGGGAAACCTTAGGAAAACCTGCAGAAACAGGCTCTGGGGGAATGTAATAGTTCCAATTAGGATGTAATGAGCTAGAGATGTCTGTGGGACACCTAGTGGGAGAGATGCAGGAGCCAGTTGGAAGTGCTTGAGCCTGGAGGTGGTCAGAACCATAGCAGGGGCCTCTCTCAGGGGGTTCCTCACTTCCACACCCACAGCCATTGCATTAATCTACGTGGCCTCAGGCCCCAACATCCCTGACCTGATTATTTCAGTAGAAACCTGCTTGGTTTCCTGGCCTCCAGTGTTACTGGAGAATGGAAAATAATTCATTTTCGCTACAACTCTCAGAATGATCTTCCTAAGATGAAACTCTGATCATTTGACTTCATTTCTTCAAGCTCTTCCACAAATTCCTAATACTATGAAGCACTCCTCAACCAAGCCACACATTAGAATCACTGGAGAGAGTGTTTAACAAATTCTGGAGCCTGGGCCACCTCATCACCATCTCCTATGATCTTCTGATTTAATTGCTTTGAAATGGGTCCTAGGCATTGGTATTTTAAAAAGAACTCCTGGTGATTCCAAGAGTTCACCTGGTGCAGCCAGAGTTGAGACTACTGACCCAACAGGACAAAGTCCAAACCCCTGTGCATGTGCAGTTCTTTTACTGCAAAGTTTCTGCTTATGTTGCTGGTCTTATCTCCCTCCACTTTCAAACCCACACTGTTCCCTGAATGCACCACGCAATTTCACGCTTCTGTGGTTTCATGCCAGCTGCTTCCTCTGCTGGGAAAGCTCTCTCCTGCCTGTTGGCTTCATGGACATCTTTATTCTGGGCTTACTTAGCTTAAGCATCATGTCTATCTGGAGGTCTTCCTTGGCCTTCCAAGGTGGAGTTGGATGCTTTCTCCTGGGTTCCCCATGTGGCTCCATTCCAGCATCCATCACTCTGAACAGCACAGGTGTGTATTCCTCTTTCTGATGGACTCTGGAGCCCCGTAGCTTCTCAATCTTGCTCACCCACTTACTGTGTGACTGTAGGCGATGTGCTTCAGCCCACCGAGCCTCCACTTTAGCGGTAAGAGGAAATAATGATGTCTACTGCATGAGTTTATTATGAGGACTAGATGTAGAGAGAGAGTATGTGGAACACAAGCCCGGCACAGGGTGAACCCTCAATAAATGGGAATTGTTGGTATCATGTGACTCCCTGCTTCTAGATCAGGGCTGTCCAAGGGAAATGTAACAAGGGCCACAAATGTGAGCACGATGTGTAATTCTAGTAGCTACATTAAAAAAAGCAAGAAGTGAAATGAATTTCAATAGTATATTTTATTTAATTCAACATACCCCAAATATTATTGTTTTACAATCAATATAAAAAATTGATGAGATATTTTTACTTTTTTCATATGTCTTTGAAATCCACTGTTATTTTAGAGTGACAACATATCTCATTTCAGACCAGCCACATTGCAAGTACTTGGTAGCCAGAGGTAACCAGTAGCTACTGTATTGGATGGTACAATGCTAGAATCAAGACACTCTGTGACTGTCTTGAGGGTAGGTGCAATGTCTGATTTTTTTCTGCATCACTCAATGCATGGTACAAAGTAGTGTTTAATAAGTGTTTATGAGACATTATTGAACTAAGTCTGGTAGCTACAGGGTTATGTCATTGGGCAGGTTGCTAAGGGGAATAGTGTATATACAAACATCAGCTACAATAACAGGCAAGGGAAACCAGGCAGTGACCGAGGGAGGTGCTGCCTTGTATTGACAGAGCCAGGATGGATGAGGAGCACAAGACATCTCTGCAGCAAGTCTGAGATTCAAAGTCCAGAATTGGAAAGGCCCAGAACTTGGTGTTGATGCTAGTGGCCACCAAAAATTGGGCTCCCTTCAAATTAGTCTCGTTCCAAATTAGAGGCAACCCACCTTACCCCTTGACAGAATGAGTGACCTTTTAATAGGATATTGGGACCACTATGGAAAAATCACTTGACCAAGCTGAACTCAGTGAATGATTATAAAATCAGATTTGTGTTTGAGATCTGATTCCACCATCAGCAAGCTATGTGACTTTGGACAACTGACTTAAACTCTCTGAGCTTCCAGATCTAGAAAATTCATAGAACAGGAATAGCATCTATCTCACAGGGTTGCCTTGAGGAAGTCATGTGCTTCTGGCTTGCTCCCAACAATCCCCACCTCCTAGTATTTATCCCCTCTGTATCCCCTCCCATTGAGTGTGCATGGGACCTAGTGGCTTGATTCTAACAAATGGAATATAGCGAAGTAAGGGGTTGTTACTCCTATGGTTAAGTCTGTAGTCTGTGACTTCTTTCTTGCTAGCATTCTCTCTCTCTCTCTCTCACTGGTGCTGTTCCTTGACCTCTCACTTGCTCAGTCTAACAAGGCAAGCTGCCATGGTATGAGATGGTCTATGGAGAAGGGCACATAGTAAGGAGGTGTGGAGGTCTCCAACCAGAAGCTCATGGGGGTTCCATGAGGAAGTGAACTCTCAGTCCAACAAGTCAAGAGGGAAGACATCTTTACAATAATCATGGACATGAGCTTGGAAGTGAGTCTTTCCCAGTCCAGCCTCAAGATGAGACTGCAGCATTGTGAGAGCCAGAGGATCCAGCTAGGCTGTGCCTGGACCCACAAAAACTGCAAGATAGTAGATGCGTGTTGTTTTAAGATGCTAAATCATGGAAGATAATTCGTTACACAGCAATGGTTAACTAATACATGCATGCAGGAATTTGATGCAACATCTAGAATGTAGAAGGTGTTTGGTAAATTTAAATATGACTCTTAGTAGTGATACCAAAAAATTCTGCTACCGGTTATAGGGTCTTGTCCTGTACCACAGAAATTTGATAAGCTAGGCAGCCTATACATGGCCTTCACAAGCAGCTAGGTTTAAATTAGACTAATTGGAGTAGCATCATAGTTTTTTGAGCTATAAGCTCATTCCTCTGCACTGGAGAAGCCTCCTTACTCCAGGCTTGGTTTTCATCCCATCCCATCATGTCCCCCTCCCAACCAGTTCCCAATATGTTCACATTGTGAAGACACAAACTGGACCCTTTTCTGAGACAAGGAGCCAACTTAGAGGCTGACAGCAGCAATAGGCCTGAGAATAAGGCCTGTTTTTCCCCTCTTTATTTTTCAGAATGGTTGTCCTCTGAGATTATTTTAGTAAGAAGAATCCATGCATAATGGAGTTAAACATCTGCGATTGTGAAACCTAATCAATTGTGAAATCTAATCAATCACAATGTGCCTTGTCTGGGAAACAAATGTATTAACCAAAGTGGGGTGGTCTGTGTATCGTCTAGAGGAAGGGGATGCCATGGAACAGTAATTTGTCAGTGTTTTTCCGGCATTGTCCAAAGCGAGGGGGCCCGACTGGCTGACAGAAACATCCGCTCTGCTTGACAGATGGGTCTAGGAGGAGCAGGGAGCACCAGACAATCATTACTCACTGACATGAACCATTAACATCATCCTGTGGCCCTCTGGCACTGAGTCCTTGCCTTCCATGCAAGCTTCAGATGAGGCCGATCCTTTTCCCATGTATGTTGGCCTCCCACCGATGGACGTGAGGCTCTGGTTTTCTTGGAAGTAATAGTTCTCTCTGAAACTGATAAACTGATTGATATTCTGGCTTATTCATCAGTCGCTTGAGAGTTTGTTCAACCTGGGTCAGTCTCTGGCCTGTATGGTATTGACCATATAGAGCTGCTGCCTCTCAAGGTGGAAAGCCTGTGCCCGGGACCTAGTGACCTCCCTTTCATTACCTTCCCTTTTTCTCCTCCTCTGTCCCTCCCTGCCTCCCCTCCTTCTTTTTTCATCTTTCTCTTTCTTCCTTCTACCCCTGCCCCTGCCCACCTTCACCCTGACACACACACACACTCTCAGTATCTCTTGTATGAATCATGAGCATTTCAGTTAAGCTAATGGATTCTGGAGCCGATTGAGTTTGTGTCCTGTTTCTGTCACTTAGTAGCTGTGGGCTTTTGGGCAAGTGATTTCAAGTTCTCTGTGACTCACTTGTAAAATGAGACTAATAGCATTTGCCTCCTAAGGCTGATGTCAGGATTAAATAAACTGCAGCAGTGCATGGCACTACTGTGTGCTCATTCATTGTTAGCTAAACAACAAATACTCAGTGCCTGTCATGTACCAGGATTATGCTGGGGGCTGGTGATGGATAGTGAGGAGATGCAGACCTGCTTTCAGGGTGCTTTCTGGGAGGAGAGGGAGGCTGAGACATCTACAGGCTATTTCAAAGCATACCCCAACCAGGTGCTGGCTCCCTGTGAGGGCTGGCATCTTTTGGGGACATTTGGGTCCCATTATTTTCTATTTTCTCACTGTGATGTGGGTCACTGCTTAGGGACAATAGGCTGCAGCATAAGGGTCCAGGGGTCTCAAGGTGCATAAGGGGGCTCAAGAGAGGGGAAAAACCTACAAGGAGTGGAGGAAAGGGCATGGGGGACGAGGTTTGCCTTTCTTCCAGTGCTTCCAGGTGTGCCTCTCCTTGTGTGGCGAGGGTGGTCTTCCTTTTCTGTACTAGTTAGTGAATAATTCTGCCCAGCAATGAGGTCTTCTCTCCCAGTTTCTGGCTGTAGCAGCTGTCCTCCTGAGTGGACAGCTGGGCATGGCAGCAAGGATGTGAATGCCACATGATGCGGATGAATCTGTATCAGCCGTGAGACTGGCGGTGGTCTGATTGTTGAGGCTGGCAGAGAAACCCTGATGTCATTACCACGAATGAATGGAGAAATACAATACCTTCCTTAGAGTTATAAGAAGAGAGCTGTAATTCTCTACACACACACACACACACGCACACATACACACACACACATACACACACACACACACACACACACACACAGATTTCCACTCCCCTGAGCCTCCCACCGAAGCGTTTGCTGTCTGAGTCAGATCTCCTGAGAGCTTTGTCACATTCTCCTGTTCTCCGTTTTGTCAAATGCATGAATTCTGTGTCTTTGCTAATAAATGATATATTTTTAAACAATTTAAAACATTAAATTAATGTATTTGGGGAGTAGGTGACATACTGACATACATAAAATTCCAGAGGTACTAAAGGGTGTGCAAAATGCTTCTCTCCCATCCCTCTCCCTAACTACTGAGTTCTCCTCATCAGTAACTAGAGTTACTCATTTCTCATGAGATAGTAAGATTTTTTAGATAAAAGGGATAAGGATTTATACGACTGATATCAACTCAACAGTTATTTATTCAGCATCAATCTTGTGCCAGGGACTAGAGATATAGGAGCCAACAGGGAATGGTCTCAGTCCTCTGAGAGCCACAGTGTGCAGTAGGGGAGCAGCCAGGGTGGGCAACAATTACAATCTATTGCTATTGAAGGAGAAACAGAAAGATGTGTAAGCTGCAGAGGTCGCACCAAGGGGCAGAGAAAGAAAATAATCTAGCAATGGAGACAGAAAAGGTTACATAGCACATCTTTGGGCTTTCCACAGCTGCCAGGGTAGAGGTGTTATAAAATTCGCTTTTTCCTCGCTGACTTATTTTTTGATTCTTTCCTTGGTCTTGTAGAATTGAAGTGTACTTTGAACCAACTGCCACCTTGTTAAAAAAAACAGCTTTATTGAGATATAATTCATAAAACATACAATTTACCATTTACAGTGTATAATTCAATGTCTTTTAGTATAGAGTTGTACATTCCTCCACCATCAATTTTACATTTTTATTACCCCGAAAGGAAACCCCATACCTCTTAATTACTACCCACCAGCCTCCCAATCTTCCCAGCCCTAAGCAATCACCAATCTGGGATACTTTCTGTCTCTAGAGATCTGCATACGCTGGACATTTTATATAAATGAAATCTTACAATATGTGGCCTTTTGTTTCTGGCTTCTTTCACTTGGCATAAAATGCTTTCAAGGTATTATCATGTTGCAGTATGCAATATACTTCATTCCTTTTTATGGCTGAATAATATTCAATTGCATTGGATATACAACATTTTGTTCATCCATTCATCAGTTGATGAATGGATGCTTTCTATGCTTTGAGTAGCTTCTACACTTTTAGGCTAATTTTCCAGAAGCTACGCTCTTGCCTCTGTCAGAGCTACAGCTTGCCTTATTCTATGGAGAAGAGTGAGCACTGTGTAGGGAGCAAGTGCTCCACAGAGTTGGCTTCACATTCACTATGTTGCCCAACCTCAGCCTCCTGGGCTCTGAGCAAGCACACTTCCGGTCTGCTCATGGGAAGGGCCTCTTTGGCCCCAATTTTGGCTTCTGTCTACCTGGTCATTGTTTCTGAAGCCCACCCTCCTGCCTCTCATCTCTGCGTTCCTTTCCATTTCTGGAATGATTCTACTTTGGGAGGTTGTTCTTTATGCTCAAATGTTGACAATTATATTCTTTCCCAAGACTTGACTCTTTTTTTGACCATGAACAACCCAGCCCATGGCCAGTTAGCTCATGACAACTGGTATCCCTAGCCTTCATGCTCGAAATCTAATGTTGGCCACCATCTTGGTCCAACCCTTGAACTTGGCCAAGACATTTCCATTCATCCAGCCCTTAGCTAGGACTCAAGACCTTGAATGTTAGGAAAAGTATTTGTTCTTTATCTAATAGAACTTTAAGGTAGTCATTGAAAGCCTTGGTTGGGAGAATCCAAGTAAGGAGAAAGTGTTGTCTTGCAAAACTCCCTTTGACAGTGGCATTTACAAGTGATTGGGGAGAGGAGATGCAGTGATGAGCAGGCTAGTCAGGTAGCTGCTGCAGTGACCTATCAACCTCTGGACTGGGATGGGGGTAGGTGGAAGGGCCTGATAGAAAAAAATATGAAAGTTTGTATTAATAGCATTTGGGACATGATCAGTTTAGTTTGAGATGAGAAGAGGAAGCACAAGAGGAAATTGTTTCTAGCAGAATTGTTATCAGGACCAGCAAGTAAGGATCCACTGAACCCACTTTAGCTGGTTTGTTTGCTTTTTTCTTTAGAAGACGCATTTGGCTGCAGGCTTAGCTTCCAGGGGCAGCAGGGCTTCTGGAGGTGTGTGTTCGAGAGGCAGTTAGAGAGATAGTAAGGGAGTTGAGAGATGATCCTGCATGGAGATGGAGATTTGAAGGTGTTAGCTGGAACAGGGAGAAATAACAGGACAGGCAAGAGCAGGGACTGCAAAAGGACCCTTGGAGCAGGCACAGTGTGGAGTGGGGAGGGAAGAGAAGTCAGAGAGGGAGCTGCAGGGGAGTGGGACAGGTGAGCACTCGACAAGCAAGAACAGGAGAGTCTCACATAGGAAGGAGTGGGCAGCAACGACTGGCCACAGGCATTTTCCTTTGCAAGGTAAAGAATTTGAATCGTTTTGCTGGGTCCTTGTCATTTCTGAGTCTAGCCCTGGTTCTGTGATCATTAAGCGCCCTCTCTATTCTCCAGTTTTCTTCCTGGGGGTGCTGAGTTTGACTTTTGGAGCAAGATGCTTCTTCAATAGATTTTGACCTAAGTTTTCTCTGATTTTTATCTGACTGTCACAATGAGTGAACTCCTCCATTCTCCCAACTTGACCATTTCTCAATTTTCGGAAGACTTGAAAAAACAAAACAAAACAAAACAGAAAACTAAAAAACCTGAAGACAGAATATCTTGTGTGGCTTGTTAGCCAAGCAGTACTGTTAATATTTGGTTGCCTTGTGAATTTTTTTTTTTTGGTTTCTTGTTAAATGTTTTCTCTGAGCTTCCTGAGATATGCTAGTGAACATTCTCCAGGATTCCTGTGGATGTTTTGCTTCTTTTTATTCTTAGCTCATTCTTGTATTTTCCTAGTTCCTATGTCAAAGCCTGAGGTATTTTATTATGAATTTCTTTTCTCTTCTCTCAGATTATTGGAATTAATTTTGTGTTATAATGTTAGTAACAGCTAACATTTGTACAATGCTTTACATTTACAAAGCATGTCGTTTTCTTATTTTATCTTCACAGCAATTCTGTGAAGACTCTTAGGTTCCACTGTCATTATTTTATGAACAAGGCCTCTGAAGGTCAGTGAGCTTGGGAGACACAGCTCAGCTGGCAATAGAAGGAGCCATGGTGACTAAAGATCTTTGACTCCTTTCTTTTTTGTAATAATTCTGTTTTTCCTCTAAAAAAGAAAACATAATTATTTGAGAAAATTTGGAAAGTATAGGAAGTAATACAGACAGAAATATGCATTACTGTTCATCCCACTGTCCAGTAACTGTGATTATCAGTGCTTTGTTGTATTTCTTTCCAGTCACATTTCTATGAATTAGTAAAGATTTTTATGGAATTAGAAATCAAGTACATCTTGATGTTGGACCCTAGTTTTTTTCTTTTTGAGACAGGGTCTTGCTCTGTCACCCAGGCTAAATTGCAATGGTGCAATCTCAGCTCACTGCAACCTCTGCCTCCTGGTTTCAAGTGATTCTTTTGCCTCAGCCTCCTGAGTAGCTGGGATTACAGGTGCCTGCCACCACACCTTGCTAATTTTTATGTTTTTAGTAGAGACGGGGTTTTGCCATGTTGGCCAGGCTGGTCTTGAACTTCTGACCTCAGGTGATCTGCCTGCCTTGGCCTCCCAAAGTGTTAGGATTACAGGTGTGAGCCACCATGCCTGGCCGGGACCCTGGTTTTTAAATGTAGCATTATATGGTGATGCCATACAACTATTTCAAAATCCATTCTAGCATATAGATATATTATAACTTATATAACCATTCCTCTCTTTCTTTTCTTTTTTATTCATACATAATTATACATATTTATGGGGTACATGTGATGTTTTGATACATGCATGTGATGTGTACTGATCAAATAAAGGTATTTAGGATATCTATCACCTCAAACATTTATTACTTCCTTGTGTTCAAAACATTTCAAATCTTCCCTTTCAGCTATTTTGAAATATACAATAAATTGTTTACTATAGTCACCTTACTGTGTCCACTAGGACTTATTCCTTCTATCTAAATGTAAGTTTATTCCTATCTAAATATAGGTCTTATTCCTTCTATCTAAATGTAGGTTTATATCCATTAACCAACCTCTTTTCATTCCCCCCATCCATTTCCAGCTGCTGGTATCTATCATTCTACTCTTTGCTTCTATAAGGTCAACAAGTCCCTTCTTGCTGCACATATAAGTTGTTTCAATTACTGGCTTGTACAATAAGAATCTTGATTAATGACTTTATACAATTAACACCCATCTAAATCTCTATGTTTTACGATAAGAATAAGGATAGAATGACTGGGTTTAAGAGCACATTGTTCAACTTTATTCCACAGGTGAACTACATTTTATTCCAGTGAGAACTTGAGTCTATCTTACCATACCCTTGCCACCACTGAATATTATATTTTAACTAATTGTTAATATTATGGATGAAAAACAAATGTTCATTGCTTTGTTTTACATTTCTTTGATTGCTTGTGAAATAGAACTTTTTCCTGGAAGCATTACCCTCAAGAAGTAGAATAAGACAAGGATGCCTACTCTCACCACTCCTATTCAACATAGTATTGGAAGTCCTAGCCAGAGCAATAAAAAACATAAAAGGCATCCAAATAGGAAAAGAGGAAGTTGAATTATTTCTCTTCACTGATGATATGTTTCTATACCTAGAAAACCCTAAAGATTCTGCCAAAAGGCTCCTGGAACTGATAAAACAACTTCAGCAAAGTTTCAGGATACAAAATCAATGTACGAAAATCACCAGCATTTCTATACACCAATAATATGCAAGCTGAGAGCCAAATCAAGAACCTAATCTCATTTACAATCACCACACACACACACAAAATACCTAGGAATACATCTAACTAAGGAAATGAAACATCTCTATAATAAAAACTACAAAATACTTCTGAAAGAAATCATAGATGACACAAACAAATGGAAAAACATTCCGTACTCATGAATTAGAAGAATCAATATCTTTAAAAAGTCCATACTGCCAAAACAATCTTCAGATTCAATGCTATTCTGATCAAACTACCAATGTCATTTTTCACGGAATTAGAAAAGACTTCTAAAATCCATATGGAACCAAAAAAAGCAGCCCAAATATCCAAAGCAATCCTAAGCAAAAATAACAGAGCCAGAGGCATCACATTACCTGACCTCAAACTATACTACAAGGCTACAGTGACCAAAGCAGCATGGTACTGGTATAAAAACAGACACATAGACCAATGGAACAGAATAGAAAACCCAGAAATAAAGCTGCACACTTATAACCAACTGATCTTTGACAAAGTTGACAAAAATATCAGGAAGACTGGCGCACTCCTAGCATGTCTTCAGAGGGAAGGCATTCAGGGTAAACAGAAGGAAGACACAGAGGCTGGGCTGAAGGAGGAGGAAGCTGGGAACCCTGCAAGGGCCTTTTGCACACCGGGACTCGTTTCTGCCCCTCAATGACTCCTGCATGAAGTGATGAGTTCAACAGGCAAGGAGCAACCTGCTCTAACCTTGGGCCTCTGGAATTCCACCAGGAGGTGACCACTCAACTACCATGGACACTTGAATTGGCAGGAATTGCTGCTTAGAGAAGAGATGAGGAAGAACTCCAGGCAGTGTGGAGCCCAGAGGGTTTGGTGTAGGAGCATCTGTAGTGAAGCATGGCCAGGGATGCCCATCCTCCTAGGCTCAACTTGCTGCCATAAGAGACTGTAGCCCTAGGGGAACTGTTAGACCGGAACTGCAGGGTGGTCTTGCCCATGAGACAGGACTAGTCTGATCTGAGCGCCCCTTCATCTTATGGCCTCTCCTGGGGCCCCAGCCTGGCCACAACTGCTTGCAGTGCAGCCCTCAGGTACTGCCTTGGCCTGAATCATAGCTTCTGGGCTGGCAGACTGTACCTGATCGGCAGAGTGCTCCAGCAGAGCCACCCGTGGACACACACTAACTCCACCCCTGCCCTTCCCCCACTGTAGATGTTGTGCAGGTGGACTTTGCCTTTCCTTCTCCAGCAGAATATGTGGGTGCAGACACCCTGACATGCTACTGCTGCTGACATGAGTGCACTGCCCTCCCACCACACTGCCATTGTTGTCAGAGTATTAGTAGGCGTGAAGCCTGCCTGCCTTGCCTGCCAATGTCCCAGCCCAGCTGAAACAGTGGACCCATCCCCACCCTGAGTAGCCACTGCTGCCTTCATGTACATGCGCAGAGGGTACACACAGTACTGCACCTATTAGCACCCTGCCTCCATGCTAACACTACCACTGGTGCTAATGCATGCACAGTTGCCCAGTGTCCAGTGGGGCCCACCCCAAGCTGTGCTGCCACTGTCGCTGCTGTGAACACTTGCACAGAGGGCAGCACCCCAGCACCCACTAACACCCTGCTGCAGCTGAGTGTGCACCCTGCTGCACTGCCACTGCACTGCTACTGACATGTGCAAATGAGGACAGAGCTCACTGCCACTGCCCTACGAAGTGCTTTGGTTGGCACCATCCCCCAGAGTGTTGTGACCAGTGGTCCCGCAGCACCTTGGACCCCCTCCAGTGCATCAGTTTCCTAACCTCGAGTAGTCAGGGAACAAAGCTGGGGCCCAATACCAGTCTCTCAGAGTTAGAGAAAGTGGTCCAGGAGTCCTGAGCTGAGCCTTGGCTCCCTAAAATGTTTTAGAAATGAAGCCAGTTGACTGAATCCACCTTATGCCACAATCAAACCCCTAAGGTCATCAAATAGGATAAAAGGAAAAGACATCCAAAGGTCAGCAGCTTCAAAGACTGAAGGAACATCAGCCCACACAGATGAGAAAGAACTAGCACAAGAACTCTGACAACTCAAAAACTCAGAGTGTCTTCTTTCCTCCAAATAACCACACTAGTTCTCCAGCAAGTGTTCTTAACTGGGCTGAGATGGCTGAAATGACAGAACTAGAATTCAGAATCTGGGTAGAAATGAAGATCATCAAGACTCAGGAGAATGTTGAAACCCAACCTAAGGAAGCTAAGAATCACAATAAAATGATACAGGAACTGACAGACAAAATAGCAAGTGTAGAAAATAACATAACTTCACGCCTGTAATCCCAGCACTTTGGGAGGCTGAGGCAGGCAGATCATAAGGTCAGGAGATCAAGACTTTCCTGGCTAATATGGTGAAACCCCATCTCTACTAAAAATACAAAAAAATTAGCCAGGCACGGTGGCAGGCACCTGTAGTCCCAGCTACTCAGGAGGCTGAGGCAGGAGAATGGCGTGAACCCAGGAGGCAGAGCTTGTAGCTAGCAAAGATTGCACCACTGTGCTCCAGCCTGGCCGACAGTGCGAGACTCAAAAAAAAAAAAAAAAAAAAAAAAAAAAGAAAAAAGAAAGAAAGGAAAATAAAATAAAATAACATAGCTGACCTGACAGGGCTGTTAATTATGAACATATTATAAGAATTTTATAATGCTATTGCAAGTATTAACAGTAGAATAGACCAGGCTAAGAAAAAAATCTCAGAGCTTGAAGACTGGCTTTCTGAAATGAGACAGTCAGATAAGAATAAAGAAAAGAGAATGAAAAGGAATGAATAAAACCTCTGAGAAATACGATATTATGTAGAGAGACTGAATCTGCGACTCATTGGCATCCCTGAAGGGGATGGGGAGAATGGAAGCAACTTGGAAAACATATTTCAGGATGTCATCCATGAGAATGTCCCCAACCTAGCTAGAGAGGCCAACATTAAACTTTAGGAAATGCAGAGAACCCCCGCAAAAACTTCACAAAAAATAATTCCCCAAGATACAACCATCAGATTCTCCAGGGTTGAAATTAAAGAAAAAAATGTTAAAGGCAACTATAGAGAAAGGACAGGTCACCTACAAAGGGAAGCCCATCAGACTAACAGTGGACCTTTAAGCAGAAACCCTACAAGCCAGAAGAGATTGGGGGCCTATATTCAACATTCTTAAATAAAAGAAATTCCAATCAAGGATTTTATATCTGGCCAAACTAAGCTTCACAAGCGAAAGAGAAGTAAAGTCCTTTTTAGACAAGCAAATGTTGAGGCAATTCATTACCACCAGACCTGCCTTACAAGGAGTCCTGAAAGAAGCATTAAATATGGAAAGGAAAGACTATTACCAGCCACAACAAAAACACAAGTACACAGACCAGTGACACCATAAAGCTACCACACAAACAAGTTGACATAATTACCACCTAACAACATGATGACAGGACCAAATCCACACATATCAAAACTAACCTTGAATGCAAATGGGTTAAAAGACACAGAGTGGCAAGCTGGATAAAGAAGCAAGACCTAATAATGTGTTGTCTTCAAGAGACCCATCTCATATGCAATGACACCCATAGGCTCAAAATAAAGGGATAGAGAAAAATCTACCAAGAAAATGTAAGACTGAAAAAAGCAGGAGTTGTGATCCTAATTTTAGACAAAACAGACATTAAAACAACAAAAATTTTTAAAAAAGACAAAGAAGGGCATTACATAATGGTAAAGGGGTCAATTCAACAAGAAGACTTAACTATTCTAAATATATATGCTGCACCTAACACAAGAGCACATAGATTCATAAAGCAAGTATGAAGAAACTTAGATTCACGTACAATAATAGTGGGAAATTTCAATACGCTACTGACAGTATGAGACAGATCATTGAGGCAGAAAATTAACACAGATATTCAGGACCTGAATTCAACAGTGGACCAAATGGACCTGACAGACATTTACAGAACTCTCTATCCCCAAATAACAGAATATACATTCTTCTCATAACCACATATCAGGTACTGTAAAATTGACCACACAGTTGGATATAGAACAATCCTCAGCAAATGCAAAAGAACCAAAATCATACCAACCACTCTCTCAGATCACAGAGCAATAAAAATATAATTTGACTAAGAAAATCACTCAAAACCATACAATTACATGGAAATTAAGCAACCTGATCCTGAGTGACTTTTGGTTAAATAATGAAATTAAGGCAGAAATAAAAAGTTCTTTGAAGCTAACAAGAACAAAGATACAACATACCAGAATCTCTTTGACACAGCTAAGGTAGTGTTAAGAGAGAAATTTATAGCGCTAAATGCCCACATTGAAAAGTTAGAAAGATCTCAAATTAACAACCTAACATCACAACTAAAAGAACTAGAAAAACAAGAGCAAAGCAACCCCAAAATTAGCAGAAGACAAGAAATAACCAAAATCGTAGATGAACTGAAAGAGATTGCGACACAAAAATCCATCCAAAAGATCAATTAATCCAGGAGTTAGTTTTTTTGAAAAAATTAATAAAAGAAATAGACTCCTAGCTAGACTGATAAAGAAAAGAGAGAAGATCCAAACAAACACAATTAGAAATGACAAAGGGGATATTTTCACTGACCCCACAGAAATACAAAGAACCGTCAGAGATTACTATGAACACCTGTGTGCAAACAAACTGGAAAATCTAGAAGAGATGGATACATTCCTGGACACATACACCCTCCCAAGACTTAACCAGGAAGAAATTTAATCCCTGAACAGACCAATAACAAGCTCTCAGATGGAATCAGTTATAAATAGTCTACCAATAAAACAAAGCGCAGAACCAGAGGGATTCATAGTCAAATTCTACCAGATATACAAAGAAGAGTTGGTACCATTCTTACTGAGACTATTCCAAAACAATTGAGGAGGAGGAACTCCTCCCCAACTCATTCTATGAGGCCAGCATCATCCTGATACCAAAACCTGGCAGAGACACAACAATAACAAAAAGGGAAAAGTTCAGGCTAATATCCCTGATGAACATTGATGCAAAAATCCTTAACAAAATACTAACAAACCAAATCCAGCAGCACATCAAAAAGCTAATCCACCATGATCAAGCAGGTTTTATCCCTGGGATGCAAGGTTGGTTCAACATACACAAATCAATAAACATGATTCATCAAATAGAACTAAAGACAAAAACCACATGATCACCTCAACAGACGCAGAAAAGGCTTTCAATAAAACTCAATATCCCTTCATGTTAAAAACTCTCAACAAACTAGGTATCGAAGGAATGTACCTCAAAATAATAAGAACCATCTATGACAAACCCACAGCCAACATTTACTGAATGAGCAAAAGCTGGAAGCATTTCCCTTGAGAAGCAGAAAAAGAAAAGTATGCTGCTCTCTCTCACTACTCCTATTCAACATACTATTGGAAGTCCTGACCAGAGCAATCAGGAAAGAGAAAGAAATAAAAAGCATCCAAATAGGAAGAGAGGAAGTAAAACTATCTCTGTTTGCAGATGACATGATGCTGTATCTACAAAACCCCATAGTCTCGGCCCAAAGCTCCTTAAGCTGATAAACAACTCCAACATAGTTTTAGGATGCAAAATCAATGTATTAATATAAAAATAATTAGCATTCCTATACACCAACAAAAACCAGGCCCTGAGCCAAATCAAGAATGCTATCCCATTAACAATTTCCACAAAAAGAAGAAAAGACCTAAAGAATAAATGCAGCTAACCAGGAAAGTAAAAGATCTTTACAATGAGAATTACAAAACACTGCTCAAAGAAATCAGAGATGACACAAACAAGTGGAAAAACATTCCATGCTTGTGGATGGAAAGAATCAATGTTGTAAAAATGGCCATACTGCCCAAAGAAATTTTTATAGATTCAATGCTATTTCTATCAAACTACCAATGATACTCTTCACAGAACTAGAAAAAACTGTTTAAAAATTCATATGGAACCAAAATGAGCCTGAATAGCCAAAGCAATCCTGAGCAAAAAGGATAAAACTGGAGGCATCACATTACCTGATTCAAACTATACTACTGGGTTACAGTAACCAGAACAGAATAGTACTGGTAAAAAAACAGACACATAGACCAATAGAGCAGAGTAGACAGCCTAGAAATAAGGCTGTGCACCTACAACCATCTGATCTTTGACAAAGCTGACAAAAACAATCAAGGGGGAAAACCTATTCAATAAATGGTGCTGGGATAACTGACTAGCCATATGTAGAAGATTGAGACTAGACCCCTTCCTTACACCATATACAAAAATCAACTCAAAGTGGAATAAATGCTTAAATGTAAAATCCCAAACTAGAAAACCCCTAGAAGACAACCTAGGCAATAGGACACGGGCCTATTGGACATAGGCATGTCCTACTGGACATAGGCACGGGCCATGATTTCATGATGAAGACACCAAAAGCAATTGCAACAAAAGCAAAAATTGACAAATGGGATCTAATTAAACTAAACAGCTTCTGCACAGCAAAATAAACTAACAGAGTAAACAGAAAACCTACCAAATAGGAGAAAATATTTGCAAACTATGCATCTGACAAAGGCCTAATAATATCCAGCGTTTATAAGGAACTTAAACAAATTTACAAGAAAAAAACAAACAACCCCATTAAAAAGTGGGCAAAGGACATGAACAGATACTTTCCAAAAGAAGACATACGTGTGCCCAACAAGCATATAAAAAAAAGCTCAACATCACTGATCATTAGAGGATTGCAAATCAAAACCACCATGAGATACCATTTCACACCAGTCACACTGTCTATTACTAAAATGTCAAAAAATAACTGATGCTGGCAAGGTTGCAGAGAAAAGGGGATGCTTATACACTGTTGGTGGGAGTGTAAATTAGTTCAACCATTGTGGAAAGCAGTGTGGCAATTCCTCAAAGAGCTAAAAGCAGAACTGCCATTCAACCCAGCAATCTCATTACTGGGTATATACCCAAAAGAATGTAAATTATTCTACCATAAAGACACCTGCATGCATATGTTTGTCATAGCATTATTCATAATAGCAAGGACATGGAATCAACCTAAACGGTAGATTGGATAAAGAAAATGTGGTACATATACTCCATGGAATACTACAAAGCCATAAAAAATAATGAGACTATGCCCTTTGCAGGAACATGGATAGAACTGGAGGCCAGTATCCTTAGCAAACTAACTCAGGAACAGAAAACCAAATACCACGTGTTCTCACGTGTAAGTGGGAGCTAAATGATGAGAGCACATGGACACAAAGAAGGCAACAACAGACACCAGGGCATACCTGAGAGTGGAGGATGAGAAGAAGGAGAGGAGCAGAAAAAATAACTGTTTTATATGAGGCATAATACCTGCATGACAAAATAATCCATACAACAAACCCCCATGGTACGAATTTACCTATATAACAAACCTGTACATGTACCCTTGAATGTAAAATAAAAGTTAAAAATACTTAAAAAAACTGGGACCCCACTTATCACTGTGTATACAAATTAACTCAAGATGGATCAAAGACTTAAATCTGAGACCTCACCCTATAAAAACCCTAGAAAAAAATCTAGGAAATATCCTTTTGGGCATTGGCCTTGGCAAAGAATTTATGACTAAGTCAAAGCAATTGCAACGAAAACAAATATTGGCAAGTAGGACTTAATTAAACTAAAGAGCTTCTGCACAACAAAAGAAACTGTCAACAGAGTAAACAGACAACCTGCAGAAAGGGAAAGAATATTTGCAAAGTATGCATCTGACAAAGGCCTATAAGGAACTTACACAAATCAACTGGTGAAAAACAACTTCATTATAAAGTGGGTAAAGGACATGAACAGACATTTTTCAAAAGAAGACATACAAGTGGCCAAGAAACATATAAAAAATGGTCCACATCACTAATCATCAGAGAAATACAAATAAGAACCACTATGAGACACCATCTCACATCAGTCAGAATGGCTATTACTAAAAAGTAAAGAAACAACAGATGTTGGCAAGGTGGCGGAGAACAGGCAATGCTTTTACACTGTTGGTGGGAGTGTAAATTAGTTCAGGCACTGTGGAAATCTGTTAGGAGATTTCTCAAAGAACTAAAAATAGAACTATCATTTGACTCAGCAATATAATTACTGGGGATATACCCAAAGGAAAATAAATATTCTACCAAAAGGACACCTGCACTCGTATGTTCATCACAGCACTCTTCACAATAGGAAAGGCATGGAATCAACTCAGGTGCTCATCAGCAGTGGATTGGATAAATAATGTGTGGTACATATGTGCCATGGAATACTATACAGCCATAAAAAATAAAGAAATTATGTCCTTTGCAGCAACATGGATGCAGCTGGATGCCATAATCCTAAGAGAGTTAATACAGAATCAGAAAATCAAATACTGTGTGTTCTCACTTACAAGTGGGAGCTAAACACTGGGTATACATGGCATAAAGATGGGAACAATAGATGCTGGAGACTACAAGAGAGGGATGGAAGGAGAGGGGCAAGGGTTGAAAAACTACCTATTGGGTACTATGCTCACTACCTGGATGATGAGTTCAATGGTACCCCAAACCTCAGCATCATGCAATATACCCTTGCAACAAACCTGCACTTGTACCCTCTGGATCTGAAATAAAACTAGAAATAAAAAAATAGAACTTCTTCTTTTTGTTCCTCAAAGATGGACTGAGCTACACCAGTGTAATAGTAGTGAGTTCCTAGACACAGGGATATCCTAGTCTTAGCATCTTCTCAAGGACAGAAATAGATTATTCCAGTGCCATCATGGTTTCCTCTGTGTCCATGGACAAGGCTTCAAATGTTTTACAAAACAAAGGAAATGTTGGTTTATAAACATTCATCATGGGCATAGTCAACAACATTTCCTTTGGGTACCATTGTCCTAGATTGGGGATGGTAAACACATTTCATCCCATGTGCCCGTTCCTATGTGTTGGTGATGGCTGTCTAAAGGGCTAGTTGAGTAGTAGTATCTTGCTCTCTCTGGGCTCAGCAGAGAAGCACATTGTGAGCTTATTGGCTATTTGTGTATCTTTTTTGGAGAAAATGTATACAGTATTCAAGGTTTGTTTAATTTTCTTGATGATGTTCTTTGAAACACAAAAGTTTTTAGTTTTGTTAATGTCCAATTTATATGTCTTTTTCTTTGATCGCTTTTGGTGCCATATCTAAGAAACCATTGCCTAATCCAAGGTCGTGGATTTATACATGCATTATCTTTTAAAGTTTAGAAGTTTTAGTGCTTACATTTAGATATTTCATCCATTTGAGCTTTTTTTTTTTTTTTTAATACTATGAATGCAGCAGTCAGGGAAGACTTTATCCAGGTGATGGGGCTAGAGCTGGACCCTGAAAAGAGGGTGGATTTTTATTTACTGTTATTATTATTATTTGAGATGGAGTCTCACTCTGTTGCCCAGGCTAGAGTGCAGTGGCGCGATCTCGGCTCGCTGAAACTCCCCCTCCCGGGTTCAAGCAATTCTCCTGCCTCAGCCTCCTGAGTAGTGGGGATTACAGGCACCCACAACCATGTCCAGCTAATTTTTGTATTTTTAGCAGAGACGGGGTTTCACCATGTTGGTCAGGTTGGTCTCAAACCCCTGACCTCGTGATCCACCCACCTCGGCCTCCCAAACTGCTGGGTTTACAGGTGTGAGTCACTGCGCCTGGCCATTTGAGCTATTTTTTTATATGGTGTGTGATAGGGCTCTGAATTCATATTTTGCATGTGGATATATTCCATTATCTAACACTATTTGGCAAAAAGGCTATTATTTCCCCCATTGAATTGTCTTAGCAACCTTGTGGAGAATCAGTTGACCATAAATATAAGAGTTTGTTTCTGGACCCTCAATTCTATTCCATTGATCTGTATGTCAGATATGGATGACATCTTAAGTTCTCTCCCAAATTCTTGGATTCTTGAATTTTCTACATAGATTCCTAGTAGGTCACGTTAGATATTTTTTTTCTTTAATATGTCTACAAGGTAGAATCTACCAACACCTTGATAAAGTTTGTGATAGGCAAATTGATGCTAACTTGATAAAACTTTGAAATGCTTCTGCCTGCAACTAACTGAGCTCTTGACTAAAATTGGCTTAAGAAATATGGAAGCTTAATTGTTCCTTGTCACAGAAAATCTAGAGACCGGTGGTTCCATACCCCATTCCCACTGGTTTGGAGTTGATTTATTTAACAGCTCAGGGCTCCAGTCAGTATCTCTGCAATTCTTGTGACCCTTTCCTCATGTTGCAAGATCATTGCCACAGGTTCAAACATCAAGGCCTCACATAATAGCACCCAAGAAAGGAACAATGGGGGATAGTTTCACAGATTTCTCTCTTCTATTAAGAAGAAAACTCTTCTAATGGGCTAGTGTCCCACCTCCTGTGGCCAGGATTGAGTGACATAGTTACCCGTAACCACAGAAATGTTGGAAAAGTGCCCACTCTTAACTCTTAGAAATTAGACAAGGAGGGGAAGGGAGAGAATGGATGGAGAAGACAACTACTGTCTACTCCCTGGCTTGGTAGAGTTGAAGGGGTGGGTGTCTATGTCAGGTGCCAGGGATAGGTGAGATTCTACAGGGTTGAGAGCTGGAGCCAGTGGCTCTGCCCTGAGCCAATAATCTGAGTCAACATTTGAGATGGAAAGGGCTGGAGATGTATGCGAAAGACGTTGTTCTAAGCCACAAACCATGCAAGAAAACTTAGAAAGAACACCAAATCTTTCAGCCCACAGGCAGGGGGTGAACTGGTGGAACATAATCAAGAGATCCAAGCCTGACAGCCAAGAGTAAAAACCAGTAAAGCTCAACTAGAGCAATTCCTTAGCACCTCAACTGCCACAGAGGCTGGTTTTCATGAGCTGACAGGCACAGGGCATATGTAGATGGCCCTGGGTTAAAGACCCAGGATTTAGGCATATCGTTTGTGCTTGGTGTTATGTCAGACAACAAAACGATATCTAGGGCTATCTCCTGCCTTCAAGGACTTTCGATCTTATCATTTATCCAGAGAACATGACTGACTCCTGTGAAACAGAGCAAACATTCCTGTGTCAGACTGGTTCTCAGTGCAACATGAGTTCATGCCCTGCCTCAATGTTCTAGGTCAGGGGAAGCTAAACTCCTGCAGGAGTGACTCTTAGCACCAGGGGTAATGCCCATGATTATCATAATCATATTTATCATATTCATCATGGGCATAGTCACTGACATTTATTGAGTACTTATATGTGGTAGACACAATTCTAGTTTCTTTTTTTTCCTGTGCTTATTAAAGCTTCCAACAACTCAATGGAGCACATACTTTTATTTTCATCCCTGTTTTATATGTGAGAAAAAAGTTACTGAGAGGTTAATTAGCTTTCTCAAGGTCTTGTACAGAAAGGAAATAGTGGGTCAGGCATTAAAACTAAGCATTTGGATGCTTTAGCTAAGGGCAGTGCAGCACTGCTTCCCATCTATCAACACTTTGCTGCGGAGGAGATTCCTGTATCTGCCCGAAAAGGTGGGGTGCACTGATGCTAGAGGGGTGTGCTGATCCTGTGCTGGGTGGTCCTGCCCTCTCCGTGCCTCAGTTTTCACATGTATGAAATGAGATGGTCCCCTGACATTCTCTAGACCCTGTGGCACAGAGGTTTGTGGAACCTCTGGAAAGCAGGGCAGTTGTGGCTGGTGCTTGGTGGAAGTTTCAACTCCCTCTGGCCCTTAAATCACAGCTTCACGGAATCCTCACAGACACAGTGACAATGAAGATCCAGTAAAACTCTGAAATATCTCAAATGCTGGTGACAGGAGCAAAGCAAAGAGGATTCCCTGTGGGAGGATCAGGCCAGGGGGAAGGAGGTGAAGGATTTGGAAACAATGTGTTTCTCATGATTCCTCTTCCTCAGGAAGAGGCAGGGAGTGTGAACAGGTCAGTTCATTAAAACTATTTACTGCATTGATTTCCCTTGCTTTGATGAGGAAGACTTCCAACAGGAGATGCAAATTGCCTTGGGACCTGCAAATCCTGCTAGCTCAGCCCTCGCATTCTCAGACCTGAGCAACCAGTGTGCTGACTACTCCCCCGATGAATAAATGTTTCTGAGTTTTAGTGTGAACAGGGAGAAGAGCCCAGAGCCGTGGGGGTGATGCAATTGGGCCATGTGATGTTGGCCTTGGAAATCTTCACTGGGGAAGATATCAGCTTCCCAGTCTGTGGTCCCAAAAGCCTGCCTCCAGCAACATGCTTCTGTGGGTCAGACAGCTGGCTCCACCACTGAGCTTGAGGAAGTTACTTAACTTCTGTAGCCTCAGTTTCTTCATCTGTGAAATGGGAAAAATAGCAGTACTTATCTCCTGGAATTACTGTGAAGGGTAAATGAGACTCTGTGTGAAGCACCTAGAACAGTGACTGGTTCATGGGAAAGTGCTATAGAAATGTTAGTTCTCTGATGTTTTATGGCCAGACTGGAAGCTTCCTAAGTTCAGGGATCTTGACTACCAAGTATAACATCACGCCCACAGGGCCTAGATCTATAATAGAGCCTCAACATATATTTGCCATATGACTGTTGAATGAATGAGCATGCTTTGCAAACTGATAAATACAAATAGGAGTCTGGCAGTATTATTATTTATTATAAGTTGTTGTTGCCCTGTTTTCCTTGGGCTTCTCCTGTAGTTCAGAAGCTGAAGGGTACAGAAGACTTCAGGTCTGGTTCATTGGTCTGATGCTTCCTGGGCTCTTCAGGGTCCTGGGGCCTTGTGGTCTTCACGATCTCAGGGACCTAGCTACTAATAGGCACTAGTCAGGGACTTAAAGACACAGGTTAATTGAGAGGGAGGAGGCAGTGGCTCAGTATTAGGGACCTACTGCATGCCTTCAGCTAGAAAACTCTTTATTTAAACTGAAGCAAGCATCTGAAATTCAAAATCTTACAGGGGTCATAGAGGCAACATAACAAAATAGAGCTGGGGGACAGTCTTTTTGCTGAACCTTGTTTGGACTGGGTTGCTTTGAAACTCATGCACTTAACCATATTGAACTCATGATTATCCTTCACTTGCATCAAGAATTCTACTCACATTCTCTCTCATTGCACTATCCTTGTGGTCCAGGCTCGCTTTTCCTAGTTCTGTTACAGACGTGAATGCAGAAAAATGTATTCCCACTGTTGGAAAAATAAGGGAACAGATGTCAGGGTAAGTGACACCTGATTTCCAGCCTCAGGTAGGGACACTGGCACACTGGGGAGAGAGCATGGCTACCTCTCAGCTCAACCAATTGATGCCAGTCAATGACGTGCAGAGCTGTGGGACTGATGTTGCAGGCACTTCCAATTTTTCAAGAGAGTAAAAATCTGGACCCTTAAGAAAACCTGTTAGTATTTGCCCAACAACTTAAAAAAAAAACAGTTTTAAATACTCTGTGAGTTAAACAAAGTAACAGTGCCCTCTTCAGCCTGCAGCCTCTAGTTTTTGATTCTGCCTGAAGGTGGGGAGATAGTTCAGTTCAGGTGAGGTAGTGCAGAGGACTCTGAGAGCAGCTGCTTCAAAGGGGAGTGCCAATGGAGTCTTCATTTGTAGGGCTGTTTTTCTTTTCTTTTCTTTTTTTTTTTTTGAGATGGAGTCTCACTCTGTCACCCAGGCTGGGGTGCAGTGGCCGGATCTCAGCTCACTGCAAGCTCCGCCTCCCGGGTTTAGGCCATTCTCCTGCCTCAGCCTCCCGAGTAGCTGGGACTACAGGCGCCCGCCACCTCGCCCGGCTAGTTTTTTGTAATTTTTTTAGTAGAGAAGGGGTTTCACCGTGTTCGCCAGGATGGTCTCGATCTTCTGACCTTGTGATCCACCCGTCTCGGCCTCCCAAAGTGCTGGGATTACAGGCTTGAGCCACCGCGCCCTGCCAGGGCTGTTTTTCTTAAGGCAGTTTAAAGGATGTTGTGTGCAGTGTCTCACAGGGAACTGAGGCTTAGAGAAACTGAGGGGCTACCTTAAGCTACTTACAAAGGACATTGCCAAGACTCAAACCCAGGTCTTCTGACACCAAGCCAGGGACCTCTTGCTTACACAGAGTTCCTAGGTATTAACAAACCTAGTGTTGTTTGTGAGATGAGAGCCTGGTGAAAGCATGGGTTTGGTCTGTCTGTCCCCTGCAGGACGTGTGATCTTGGACATGCCACTTTCCTCTGAGCCACGTTTCCCCACCTATATAATGGGAACAGCAATAAAACCTATTCCTTCCAGGGTGGTTTAAGAATTATATGAGACAATGTGAGAAAAAAGCTTAGCTGAGATCCTGACTCAAAGAAAATGTTCAAGCTTCCATCACCGTGCAGCTCCCAGTGCCTGAATGTTGTGTGCCAGTGGTATGTGGAGGTGGATCTTGCACACTGGGTGGGGTTGGGGGAACCCATCCATGCCTTCCCTTAACAAATATTTACTGGGGGCCTATTATGTGCTAGGCACAGTCCCAGGTACTCAGGAGACAGTGGTGAGCAAATGGGGCTAATCTATGCCCGGTGAGACTTAAAATCCAGTAAGACAGGCAACCATTCATCAAATACCTCACAGAAAAGATATCACAACACAGAAAAGATTTCCTGACGATGTGTGACAACATTTGTGAAGGAAAACCTAGGGTGTTTATAGAAGATGGATTGGAGAGGTCCTGATCCCTCTTTCTTGTATATATAAATAAATAGATATTCATATATGTGTATATATAAATATATATAAATATATATTCATATATGTGTGTATATACATACACACACACACATTCTGAGGTAAGATATATATTAAATTCTGGGGAAGTGACTCCTACATTGAGACCTGAAGAATGAGGATCAACAGGCTGGACACAGAAATAGGAGCCTCATTTTGTCCACGTTGTTTGGGATGTCTTGAAGTCTCTAAGTGCTGTGCCAAGCAGGTAGCTGACTGAATAGGGAGCTCCGCAGAGGGGTGCTGAGCTGGGGATGGAAATGTGGGAGCCATGATCACACAGGTGGACCCTAACCTATGAGACTGGAGGAGTGAAGAGCTGGAAGGAAGAAGCTCAGACAAAAGAAAAAGAGACCTGGTCCCTCCTCCTGGAGGAGCTTGTCATGCAGTTGCAAAGTGAGGACCCATACTTGGAACATGGCTAGAATCAGGCTGAAAATGGGCTCTTTCCCCGCATTTCTCCTACTCGTCAACTATTACCTAGTCTTTAGGGTCCAGTTCTAATGCCTTTCACCCAGTCGTCCCATGAATAGAGCCTGCCTTTCTGGTAGTATGTGGTTTGTTCCTCCTCCTCTGAGTGCACACATAGTGCATGCGTTGTAACTACTCCTACTTCCAAGCAGGTCTTCTTGGTCCTCTTTGAAAATTCAGAAGACAAAATGTCATGAATGTAATGAAAAGGATCTTTCTCTGGTGGGTGAAAATCTTAGAGTGACATTAGATGAAATTTCCACCATTCTGGAAAACCCATCCTCATGGTCTGGGCCTGGAGGTTTTGGAGGGTCACAGATGAGAAAATGTTATAGCTGGAATCTAGAGAATTTCTGGATAAGAGCAACCTCTCCTTTTATTCTTGAAGAGACTGATTGAGGCTCAGAAGTTTTAGGAGGCTTTCCCAAAGATATACGACTGCATCAGGGTGTAGGCCACAGCATACCCTGGATATTTTGCTGAAAAAGAAAAGCCCCAGAATTTTCTTATGATTGGCCTGGTTCTTTCAAAGTAAACTAGGTGGGAGAAGTTACTAATAAAGAATTCTGGTTAGCTGGCAAGCAATTATTAATGTGCCAATGTTCCTCAGCTGATCATGAGTGTGAATTCACTTTGTTTGATCACATAAGTTCCTTGAGGCCCTTCACATGCACCTTATTCTCTCATAGTGCCTCAAGACTTGCGGGCACGTAGTAGGCACTCAGTAAAGAACTGCTGAATTAAATGATGCTCGCACCCACATGCACATCTCATCCTCCAAATTCTTCCCTAATGGACTGTGGTGACATGCTTTAATTAAAAGACCCTATTAAAAATGGAGCCCTGATGAGTAAACATGGTAATATGTGATGGAGGGAATGATTCACTAGCTTCCAGCCACCAAAGTTTAATTAATCCACTGTAATACCATTTAATGTTATTGGATACTCACCATAGGGGAGAAGCTGGGCCTCTGCAGGGAATGTAAAGAAAGATAAGGACACTCAGCTTTCTAGGATTCTCATTGGCTGAAGCCCAGAGAGGAACATTTCTCCTTCAACTGCTTCCTTGGTCTAATAGCTACTCATTGGGTACTTTGGGTTCAATATTTGCTATTTCTGCAGTCTGGCTTTGAATGCACCATTGGCACCACACTCTACTTATAGAACCTGCTTTATTTTCTTCTTTCTTCATCCGCTAGTCTGTCATTATTCCCATCCATCCATCTGTTATATCCACCCATCTACACATCCAGTCAGTTTGGAGTACCTTTCTTTTGTGCCAGGCACTGTTTAAAGATAAGGTCCTATATGATATGGTCGTCCACTTCTTCAGCTCCTACCATCTTCTTTTTCTCTCCACTGAGTGTCACATCAGCCTTCCTGTTATTCCCTAGGGTCTTTGCATTGATGTTCTCTTTGATTGAATGCCATTCCACCAAATTCTTGCATGGTTCACTCCTGTATTTCATTCAGGCTTTTGCTCAAATGTCCCCAGGAGTACTGCACTTCCATTATGCTATCCCCTTTACACTGCTTTTTTTTTCTTTGAGCCACTTATCACTACTTGAAGTTATAGTATTTATTTATGTGTTTATTGTCTAGCTCTACTTTTAAAATGCAAGTTCCTTGAAGACAAGGATTTTCTTTATCTTTGGTGCTATATTCCTAGCACCGTAAAGATAGTCCAGCACAGAGTAAGTGCTCAATAAATATTTGTTGAGTGACAGAATGATAATGGCCTTAATTTTGCCCTCGAACACTTTACGGTATATTTAGGGAGACAGAAATAATATTTAAGAAGATAAATAAAATAAGGTGGCCAGATAAATGGTTTCTGACCATCAGAGGACAAGATGATCACGTTTACTTGGAGGGGGGATTTCTCAGAAGGCTGGGAGCACTTAGATAAGGGTGATGTAGTAGATGACATGCCTGCCCCACCCACATCCACCTGTACCACCTCCAGGTTCACCTGTATCTGCCATAGACAGTGACTGTCACCACTAGCGCTTCCCACTCACCTGCTCAGGGTTTTGGATCTCTGGGTTTTTCTGGTACTATGGGAGTTTGCTCAGCTTAGGTACAGGGTGACCCGGAGAGGTTGGAAATTAAAGTCCCCAGAGGTCAGTAAATAAATATTTCTGCTTCCCTGTCCAGCACTGGGATAACTCAGAGGCATATTCTCTGCAGTCGCTCCTGGGGGGAGTGAGTCCAAGTGTCCAAAGCAGTAATCCCCTCATACATATGTCCTGTATTGGCTTTCCTCCCTTTCCCATCTCACTTCTCCACCTCCCTTGGTGTCTTAGGCTCACCTCTTACATAAAACACCAGCACCTATGATCTTGTCTCAGGGTCTGCCTTCAGGAAACCCAAACTAAGACAGTCAGTGTGGGGAGAGGCTACTCCAGATACCATGAAAAAAGTCAGTAACCTGTAGATTTCCCTGGGGTCCTGACTGTCCAGCAATCTGAGCCCCCGCAACTTGCTGGTGCCATTGACCACCTACTCAAATGAGAGGGGAGCCTTTGATTCCTGGTGGCCAGGGAGGCAGCAGAGTGCAGGGAAAGGGTGAGGGTCTGGGAGTCAAGAGTCCTGGGTTCTCTCTGGGCTCTGCTATTAACATGCTGTGCACCAGAGAAGCAAGTCCCCTCTCTGGTTCTTAGTCTTGTCACTGGCCCAGGGAGGTGTTTGCGCTGTCTCATCCCTAAGCTTCCATGTTGCTCTGAGATGCCACATCAGCTTCGTGGTTTGCTTTTCTTCACTTCTCTTCCCTCCCACTCCAATCATCTGTATTTGCCTGTTGGTCTATTCCTGCAAAGTCCGCATGCTGGGCCTAGTTTTGGAGGTCTAGCTGGTAAAATACCCAGTGTTAGTTTTCTCTAGTAAGGAAAATTGTTTTCTCTACGCCTGAGGTGTCATTATTGTTAATAATGATGACATCAATCTACCTCATCAGGACCTGTGAGTGCTTAATTAAGAAAAATGCTTTTGTCATTGTTAGTAAATATGAAGTGTGCCTACTCAATCAGAATGACACCTCCAGACGGGTGAGTCCATTCCCTTCCCCACACCCCAACTACTTATTTACAAATGAGCCCTTCTTCAAATGACAGTGTTTACTTTTTATTGATGTTTCAGCACTTCAACAAATACATTTTTTCCATGAAGAGAAACATAATTAACTTAAGTCATTTATATTAATCACAAGGGGGGAAAATCATGCAAAACAGGGGTAATTTTGTACTGAACAAGGCACGATATCTAATGAATATAGATGATGCTGATTTATGTGTTTATCCAGAAAGCGTCAGTGGGGGAAAAAAAAAGCCAACACCAAACCTCATCCCACTCCCACAAAAAACAACAACAACAAAAGCCTTCAAGGTCTGTTTAATGAGGCTTCCTCATTTGGTGGCATCCTGCCCACAGATTGAAAAATAAAATGACTTTTCAAGTGTTTATGGAGCTTGAAAAGCCAGAGAAATTCCTTCCCAGCGTGAGTGTCCTCTGCATGAATTCAGGGAAATGGGAATTCCTTATTTCTGCAAATTCAGGCTGATAAGGCCTGGTCTACACAGGTGGGCTGGCATGGACTCCTTCCCACTGAAGGTTCAGGAAGGATTCTGAGGTCTGTCATTGCAGGATGTGGTCAACAGAGTTCCAGCTACAATAGCTCAGATTCCCCAGCTGTGTCGACCGATGGAGGTGGATCCATTTGATGGAAGGTTGGAACAATTCACCACTGTGAATGTGAGTGGTAACACTTCCTGTTCGTGTAGTTCTCTCTATCCCACACTTGTGAGTAAACTAATTGGTCAGGGCTCACAGATCAAAGAAGAAAGACTCAGGCAAGTGGGAGGAGACAAGGAAGCACCCTAGGAACATCATGAAGTCACAGAGTGTTCAAGCCAGAAGCCCATACCTGGCATGAAACTCACCTCCTCATTTTCCCACTGAGGAAGCTAAAAACCAGAGAATGGGAATGGTTGGCATTTGTTGAGCATTCACTATGCATCGGGCCCTGTTCTAAGTGTTTTTTGTGTTTTAATCCTCACAATAATTTTATGAGATAGGTACTATCATTATACCCATTTTACAGACGAGGAAACCAAGGCTCAGAGAAAGACAGGTACTTTTGCAAGGAAGGTCCCACGATAAGAGACTGGCTGAACTGAACCAGACCCCAGACTTTGGTCTTTCCAAATCCTTCATCCAGAGCGGGGGGAAGCTGGTCATTTGTGTGAATGAAACACCCGTGGGAGCTTTTATGCCAGACTTTGGAAACTTTTTAAGAGCTCATACTGTCTCTTTTTGTTTTATGTGGTCTGTTCCCTTTGCTGCCACTAGCCATAAACATCCCTACAAAATCTCAGCAGACTGCAAGCTTGCCTCAGGGACGCAGAGGTGACGGTTTAATGAACTATGAGACGATACTCCAGGGGATCCGGGTTGGAATTATCGGGCAGAGGGAGTGAATATGTGTCGGCAGAGGAGCCGGTACCCAACGGTCCCCGAAGAACAGAGAGAGGCCTGCTCTGGAGCTGGTCTGGGACCTCGCAGGGCCTTGCAATAGCAGCCCCTGCTCATTTTTTTCTGGTGGAAAAATTGAGACAGGGCATCCTGTTCCTGTCCACTCAGGTTAGTGGTGAGCCCTGCCTACCTGAATCCTTTGCCTGGTCACGATTTTTCCTCCACTCCAGGCTCTCAAATATTAAACAGTAGTCCTGAGGGACAGTGAACTCTGGAGCCAGAGTGTCTGGATTCGATTCCTGCCTCTGCCACTCCATGTGTGACCTTGGAGGAGGCCTCCAACCTCTCTAGGCTCAGTTTCCTGTACCTCCACCACCGAATGGCTAAGGATTAAAGAGCTCGATGTATGCTAAGGACTTAGAGCAGCAAAGCAGCATATGTTAGCATCAGCCGTCATCACTATTGTTACTGGAAACAACCCAAAGCCCATGAGCACTCACCTCCTCATCGGTGACCGCATACAAGTCTTAAGCAAACACCAGATTTGGGCAGGTCTAGGGCAGTGGAGAGAGCAGGCAGGTGTCTGGTTCAGGG
>NW_012111475.1:2144344-2155359 GCF_000951035.1 Colobus angolensis palliatus
TAGGCTCAGTTTCCTGTACCTCCACCACCGAATGGCTAAGGATTAAAGAGCTCGATGTATGCTAAGGACTTACAGCAGCAGAGCAGCATATGTTAGCATCAGCCGTCATCACTATTGTTACTGGAAACAACCCAAAGCCCATGAGCGCTCACCTCCTCATCGGTGACCACATACAAGTCTTAAGCAAACACCAGATTTGGGCAGATCTAGGGCAGTGGAGAGAGCAGGCAGGTGTCTGGTTCAGGGGCAGGCTGCAGCCACATCTGCCTGCATGCACACTGAGCCTCCTGCCCACGGACCAGGCTGCAATTTGTCTCTTGCCTGCTCCGCAGCTCCCTGCATATGCCAGGCTGAGAGCGGGCGCCAGTGCCAAGGCCCCATCTATCCTCCACTGCCTGGATGGTGGGGCTGGAGAGCGCATCTGTCACTGTCTCCGGTGGCTTGGATGACTGGCGTGTCATCTTTGACAAATGTCTGTGCTGGCAAGCTCTGTGCGGCTGTGGGTACTTACAGATGCTGAAAACACAAACACAGAAGGGCTGCTCCATACGCTGGCAAACGCAGATGAGGACTAGGGCAGCAATGGATTGGAAGGCAAGGAAGAGGAGGCAGCAGAGTGCAGGACTGGGACTGGGAAGACCTGGGCTCTGCCTCTCACCATATCCTCTCTCTGCACCGGATTTCATCGCCCATAAAGTGGCCCTAAATGTCTCTGCCCTGTCTTCAGTGATATCATAGGAATCAATCAAAAATTTCGTTACACTATTAGCAATGATAGCTACAAATCCTTGTCAAACACCTGCCTTGGGTCAGGCACTTATGCATACACACACTTGCTCACCAAATTCCCACAAGCCCATTTTACAGATGAGGAAACAGATTCAGAAAAGCAAGTTGTCTGGGGTCACATAGCAAGTGTCAGAGCCATCTTAGGACACATAGGACACACCTTAGGTAGGTGTGACCCCTGTAGGTCAGGGGTCAACAAGTTTTATCTATAAAGGGTCAGAAAGTTGATGTTTTATGCTTTGCAGGCCTATGCTCTCTTGCATCTACTCATTGCTGTCATTGTTGTTTGCAAGTTAGACAATAAATAAATGAGTGTGGGTGTATTTCAGTGCAATTTATTTACAAAAACAGTTGGTCAGCTAGATTTAGCTCTGAATCTCTCAGGGCATAGTTTGCTGAACCCTGGTCTAGGCTTCCAAATCAAAGGAGATGATTATGAGAAAGGACCATTTACACTTCTGACAGGCAGCATCTGGTATGATTCACATCACAGCCTTGGGAGCCAGCCTGCTTGTGTTCCACCTCCAGCTGGGTCACTTATTGGTTGTGTGATCCTGGGCAAGTGACTTAACAGCTCCATGCCTCAATTTACCCATCTGTAAAATGGGACAAATAGTACTGTTTAGAACACAGAGTTATTGTAAGGGTTAAATTATTGATCATGTAAAGAGCTTAGAGTAGTGCCTGACACTACTATCATGAGTGCTGGGTAGATGTCACCTATGATCACATGCCAGGGGATTTTATCTGCAACACCTGAGAGTCTGATGCTCATTTAGATGATGGGCTGGGTAAAAGCTCCTGGCTCAGCTCTCCTGGTCCCAGCTTTCTTCTCTCCTCCTGCCACCAACACAAAATTATTTGTCGGGGAAGTGCCTGCCTTATCATTTGTTCAGCATCTCAGTGGCAATCCTAACCCCCTAGGATGCCAGACATGGAAGAAACCTTAGGGCCTAGTCTGCTTCTTACAACCATAAGGACACTGAGGCCCAGAGAAGGGAAGCAACCTACTCAAGGTGACACAGCCCTCGGGTGGGAATTTTACTTCTTCTGACTCCCTGGTGAATGTCCTTCCCAAGTCAGTAGACTTCTCTCAGATCAGTTCTCCTGGCTTAGTAAAATGTTAGTCATTTTCCTGCAGGTGAGGGCATCCAGGCAGACGTGGCTCCCTACTGCTTGGGGCTAGCAAACATAGGTGTGAAGGACAGACACTGGGGCCGGCTGCTTTCTACCCACACACAGGCCTTGGACACCCCTCTGTCCATCCAGACACCTGAGCCTAGCTCATCCCCAGCCAGGTTCCTGTCTCCTCACTGGCTGCTGAAAAGCCTCCATCCTCTGGCCCTTCTTGAGGAGCGACTACAGGTAATATTTCCTGGATAAAGCTGGGAGTAGACATTATGTAGTATATGTAAACACATCACCCTTGAGTCAGGAGTCACTTAAGTTTTCTAGGTATTGATACCTACTGTTATACATTAAGAAAACAAACACACAAATAAATAAACAGTCCAGGCAGCTGTCCTGGCAACTACTAGCTAGGTCCTGGTGGTTCCTATTGAACACAGACAGTTTCATACAATGTCAAGATCAGATGAGGTCTCTCTGTGACCATAATGAAACATGAGAAATACAGGATATTATGAAGCTGCAGAAGAATGAACATCCCTTTCTTCCAGCTAATACGAGTGACCCTATTTCTTTGCCATTGACAGCTCTAACTCAGCTTCAGACAGCACCAAATCTAGAACAACCCTTGCTTCCTAAGCATTCTTCGAAATCCCTCAGCACCAGCACAAACGCTGTGACAAGCCCATCCTCACTCCCTCTTACTGAGCTGTTCCATGATTCCTCAGGGTGCATGCTCTTCCTTGTTGCATGGGAGGGAGACTAACTCTGTTTTGACTATGATGGGGATCCTGGTCTTTGGGCACTGGACTTTATCACCATATTTATTGGGATTGAACATGGATGGATGAGGTGGAGGAGAAGTGTCAAATGGTGAGGTAGTTGGGTGGAGAATCATAAAAAGCTGATCTCTAATATCCTCTACAGAATCAGATGCTTTAAGTATATTAAGTAGCTCTGATTAAGTGGATCTTGCCACGAACATTATTTCATTCTATTATCTTAATAACTTTGATGGAGCATTAACATTCCCCCTTTACATACAAAAAAACTGTGGTTCTACAAGCTTAAAGAACTTGCCTAGAATTCTCAATCTAGTAAGTGGTGGATCCAGGAGCCAGAGGTCTTCTGATACCAACTCAGTTTTGATGCTTTGATATAAGGCTAATCTTCAGTTTATGTAGCAGGAGGACCCTATGCACCACCTGGTTCTCACTGTTGAGAGCACTGACAACCCTAAGATGAAAGATTTCTAGGATATGCCAACCACATGGTCAGAGTCAACAAAGGAGTTTTGGCAGCCATGGCCTCTCCATTTTCAGAACAGGCACCAGTCCCCAAGGCCAGGTTTTCAACCCTCTGGTCTGAAGCATGCAATCCCTGCCGTTGGTCTTATCACTTGCCCGGGATCACACAACGGATAAGTGATCCAGCTGGAGGTGGAACACAAGCAGGCTGGCTCCCAAGTCCATGATGTGAACCATATCAGATACTGCCTGTCAGAAGTGTAAACAGCCCTTTCTCATAATCATCTCCTTTGATTTGGAAGCCTAGACCAGGGGTCAGCAAACTATGGCCTGAGAGATTCAGAGACTCTGATCACCATAGGAGATGGTGATCAGAGAGGAGCCCTACTGATTTGTTCCCTGCGACTTTGATCTTAGCTTTTAACACTTTCTTAACCCTCATTTCTATAGGGAGAATTCACAGAAGGGGACCATTTAACCTCATCAAAAGGTGTCTCCAATAAAGTGGTGGGGCTGAGCCTCACATTCCATGCCAGGCGTTTTGCAAGATGTGTTTCATAGGTGTGGGAGCTGACTAGAGTTGAATAATTTTTAGCAGGACAACTGTCACTTGGGGGCAGCTGACAGTTTGAGGACTTTGGAAGTTGAAAGGGGTTCATTTGGGAACTGTCTTCCCTTATTTTAGGAAAACTGCCAGTCTGAATCCTTAGGTGGAGAACTGTAGACCAAGTACCTAACCGTTGTTCTTGGAAAAAACGTTGAAGTCAGCCCAAGTCTGACTACCCATTCTTTCAATAGACAGAGAGTGCATCAGTCTATACACTCTCTATAGCCATGGAAATGTTGGTATATTTAATCAGTCTGTGCCTTCAAAGAATTAGAAAATGTCTTTTCTCAATAACACAGACCTTTGGAGTCCCTGACAAAGTGTGATTTCAGGCTGAGTCACCCACGCTGTGGAACATGTATCTAGTAGTGATTGTGGTGGCTTTGTCTGGGCTTGGATTTCAGCCCAGCTTTGTGGGTCCAGGTGTGGGGCTCTTGTGTGGAAGAGGGGACATCACATGAAAGCCATTATCCTCAGGTAAAAGAGCCTGCCTTGGGATGGGGGAGGGGAAGACTTCCTCTGTCAGTGGGTCTGCAGGTTCTGTTGGGTTCTGGACTCAGGGGATGGAGGGGTCTAGGGATTCTGATGTGAGAACGCTACAGGGTGCCTGCCGAGGAAGGGCAGAAAACCTGAGGTAAGGGCAGGGGGCCTCTGAGTCCCAGAGCAGCCATGCCCAGAGGTAGCAGAAGTCACTTCTCTGTGTTGTTATCTCACAGGTGTTCAATGAAGCTTTGCTGAACACTCATACTCTGGTTGCTTCTACTGGATAATTAATACTGTATCCTCCATTGCCCCATGGAACCCTGGCCTTCTTAAGCTGTTCTCTAGGGTACACTGCTGCTCCTAGTCTGGAATGATCCCATACGTGTGACTGTCCCTTCCCTTTCTTCAAGTGTCACTTTTAGTAACACTTTCCCTGACCACCCTCTCTAAATTTCTAACTTCCTATATCCTGCTATAATTTTTTTCTCCTTAGCATACATCCCTAACATAATATATACTTTCCTTATGCATTTTGTTTATTACCTGCCTTTCTCATTAGAGTATAAGCCTCATGAAGGCAGGGGATTTTTGTCTGTTTTGGTCATGGTTGTTTTTGTCCTTGGGGTTTAAAACCCAGTTGGATGCATAGTAGGAACTCAATATATATTTGTTGAAGGAATAAACAAATTTCTTCCATTTCTATTTAATTTAGAGTTTCTATTTCATCAAACACTCATTATTTATTGATATGACCACATGTTTTTCCCCTTGAATTTGTGATGTGATGAATTACATTAATTGGTTTCTTGTTATAAATCTGTGTTACTAGGATAAATCCAACTTGATCGTAATGACATTTTGCCAGATTTCATTTGCTGGTGCTTTATTTCAAATTTTTACATTTACATTCATAGGAACAATTGCTTTACAGTTGCATTTTATTAAATGATCTATATCAGGTTTCTGTGACTAAGGCAATGTGGTTTCATAAAGTGAATTGCAGTGCTTCATCTTTTTCTATGATCTGGAAGAGTTTAATTAACACTGGAATTATTTGTTCTCTAAAAGTTACATAGAACTCAGCTGTGAAACCATCTGTTCCTGGTGCCTTTTATAATGGTAGATCTTTAATCACCTTTCTAGTATCTCCTGCTGTAATTGGCCTTCTTGTTTTCTGCTTCTCCTTGGGTCAATTTAGGTGATTTATATTTTGCTAGGTAAATATCTATTTCTTCTAGAATTTTCATTTTGCTGCCACAGAGTTGATGTAGAATTCCCTTGGGATCTTTCAATCTCAAGTGCATCTATGGTTATGTCTCCTTTCTGACTCCCGATTCTGCTTGATTTTGTTCTCTTTTTTTCCCCCTTTAATCAGGCTCATGACAAATTTGCCTAATCTTAGCACTTTGAAGAAATAGAGCTGTGCCCACACTTGGAACCGTCTGGTTCATGGAGAGAGAGGAGCCTGTAGGAGCCTGGCATTCACCAGCTCAAGAAGGCAGCGCAGCAGGAGCATGGTGGTGCAAGGAAGGGAGGGGCTTTGGCTCTGGGGTCTACTACTTTCTGGCTTGTGACCTTGGCAAAACATTTTGCTTCTTTGCACTTTAGTTTCCTTATCTGTTTTTTTTTTTTAATTTTTAATTTTTTCATTCCTCTTAGCCCATATGTAAAGTTTCGTTATCTGTGAAAGGGGGATGATAGTAGAAGCGCCCACTTCACATGGGTAGAGAGGTAGATGGGTGTTTATGTACAAAGAGCTTGGCACAATACTTGGCAGAGAATAAATGCACAATAAATATCAGCATCTTTATGAAGGGAACACAGGGGAGGGAACAAGAGGCCACAAGGATTCCTGAAATCACTGGGAATCCTGTAAGAAGAATAGGCTTTGAACTCCTATCCTGTAGATATCTGAGAGGAGATGTGGTTCAGACACTAAGGGGAATGTGACTTTCTTCTGTGGTCCTAAGCTAGTTAGACCTGAGGTCCTAGCAGTGATACATATATTCTCTTACAGAATCTTCCACAGAACCCCACAAGGAAGGTTTTAGGTGGAAGCTATGAGACTGCCAATATTCAACAATTGTTAACCTACAAAGATAATTTCATGTGGTTTACCCTCATGTTATCATTATCATTTCCACTTTCAGATGACAGGCTCAGAGGGGGTAAGCAGCTATTTGAAGGTCACACAGTTTGTTTGTGGAGAGTGCTTTGGTCAAACCAGGACTATATAATTCCAAAGCCTGTGTGAGAGTTCCCCGCATGGTCAGAAAAACAAAAAACCACAACAGCCATTGCAAATTCAACTTGAATGAGGTAGCCTGTACTGATGGCTGAGAAGCAGTAGCTGCCTGAGCATAGAGGAGGAGGCTGAATGGGGTTGGTGGGGGCAGAGTTCCACTGAAGAGAGATCCTAGGGTAGGTCAAAAGACCCAGTCCTTAATGCTCTGACCTATCAGTGGCAGCCACTGTCATTCTGACATTCTAACATTCTATTCATGGAATGATTTCAGCAAGTATCCCACTACAGGGCAGATACTTAAGGTATTCATTGGCAGGATTCAGGAGCTCTTGAAAGATAGGGATTCCCCTCTCATGTATCTTGTAAACACCTTACTGTTTCCTGATATATGGTCAATTGTAAAGGTTTTAGCTTGTTACGTAAAGGACCGCTCATCCAGACAGAATTTTGGGGAGGGAGAGATGGGTGCTGTTCACCAGGTTTTGCCCACTATGGACATGAAAAAATTAGCTCTAATAGTCACATAGAGTTGATCTCTCCAGGAATCTATGAGTCACAATTCTTAGGGTCGACCCTTTAACTTGGGATTTTATGAAGATGACAAAGGGGTTTGTTGATGAGAATGTCTGGAATTTCACGAGGATGCATCTAGGTATCTGGTACACATGCACATACAACAGACTGATGAGGACATAGAGAGTTGTGATTTTCATCTCCAGGCCTCCCATGCTAAGGAGTTAGGGATAATTATTAACCAGAAGGGCTAGGATGTTAGCACTGTGGTCTGGTCTGAAGCTCTGTGCTGGGGACATTAACTTCCAGGATCCTCCTTCCTGAGCTGCAGCCACTGCTTACCTATTTACTCAAACACTCACTAAGGGCCCAAAGATCTGGGTCTCTCAGTAGATTCCCAGGGAAGGGTTGCCTCTCTCCAATACATTGCAAAATTCTGACACTGATTGGGAATTGCCACAGCTCTGGTCTCCAATTGAAGAGCACCAAGGCTTCCTTCCTTCCGTGTGGACCAGTGAGACTTTGCTCTGGTATTTCTATCTCTACTTACAGGAATGGTAAGAGTCATCTCAGTCCTATTTACTGGGGTGAATCTCAGTCCTATTTACTGTGGGTCTTAGAGTCCAGACCAAAAATAGAGTCCCTTTTTGTGGAGACCAGGCAGTTCCTGTGAAACCCACTATGGATGGTGCTGCATCCTTCTAATTCCCCATGACACTCTGGTTTCAGTACATACAGACAGACAGTGTCCTACTGGAAACACCTGCTGCTCTCTGCTGGAAGGCTTTCTCTGGCTTAAGAAGATTGGTCAGCTTAATAAAGGGACAAACTGGAAATACCTGGAAGTTAAGGTTTGTGGGAAGAACACTCAACAACAAGAGAGTTAGTGAGTAAGAACCTTTCCTTGCCACTTGGTGGCACAACCCTGAGATACATTCTGCACAGCCTCCTAGAGTGGAATTGAGCCTAATTGCTCACAGAGGTAATCAGCTCACTAATACATTCATTCTCTGTCTTGCTTCCTCATTCTCCTACTGGTGCTTCCTGGGTTCACTTTCTAAATAACAACTTGAACCAAATCCTTATCTCAGGATCTGCTTCTGGAAAACCCAATTAAGACATCCTTTAAATATCCCTCCCTCTCCACCCTTCCCTCCCTCTCCAGTTGTTCATTGATTGGGTGATGCTCCATAAATAGCCAGCAGACAGCTTCCTCTCTCTTGGCTAGTCTGTTTCCTGCAGCTTAGGGCTTTGGGGTTTGCGAATCTAGAGAATTTTAGTCAAACTTGCTTATTCTGCTGCTTGAGCAAGGCTTAAGCAAAGCCATATTACTCACTGCTCAGTGAGTTTCCCAGTGAGCTCCCAGGAGGTCTTCAAGGATGGATGAATGTGGCAGGGGCGGGGGCAGGGAATTTACCTTCACTTGTATCTGGAAACAGTGAGGCTTTGGGTTGAATGCCAGTGCTCTACTGTGTGAGCTCCTCTGCTGCTGTGGTCTCTTGGTGCAGGGTTGTCCCAAAGACTGAATGGAGCTTCTTCATTGCCAGCCCAGCCGTCAAGTGCTGAGCATTCCAGAGCTGGTGAGATTGCTCTGGAACTTCTGTCACTCCTCAGTCAGAAGCAGTGTGATCTATGAATCTTCAAGTTCAAGATCTAGCTCTGCCTGCCTGTGACCTGGTCCCTGAGGTCTGGACTTGTGTCCACTGCCTCCTGTCTACCTTCACTAGATGCTGAATGGCATCTTGAATAAGATGCTCAAACAGAGACCCATTCTCCTGTGGTCTCCTCCAACATGGCTAATGGGCAATGTCTTCTTTTTGGCAACCCGGGACAAAAACGTTGGGGTCATTTTGACTCTGTTCTTCTCACATCTTGCATCTGGTCGTTTAGTCATTACTGTTGCCTTTACCTCCATAATATGGCCAGACTCTGTGTTATTGCCTCTTCCCTCCTCCACTACTGCCTCCTTGGTTCAAGCAACCATTATTTCTTGCCTGGATCTCCTACGTGGACTCTTTGATTTCACTCTGCCAACTGTCTGTCTATCCATAGCACAGCAGCCAACTAAATCCTGTCAGAGCAGGTCCCTTCTCTGCTCAGAGCCCACATGGACTCCCATCCCACTAGAGTCAAGGCCAAGTCTCTACGAAAGAACCTCTCCCTCATACCTCTCTGCACATCTCTGACTTAATCTACAACTCATCTCCTGGCTACCTCCCCTCCAGCTACACCATCATCTTTGCTTTTCTTCCAGTGCCCCAGCATGCCTTGTCTTAGGGACTCTGCACTCACTGTCCCCTTTGCCTAGAATATACTTCCCCCAGAAGAAGCTTTACCTCCTTGTGATCTTCACTCTAGTGTGACCCTACTTAAAGCTGCCTTTGCCTCCAAAGCACTGTCTATCCCCTTGTTCGATTTATTTTTCTCTCCAGTACCCATTGTCATCTGGCATTCCATATACTTTGCTTGGTTATCTTGGTAATAACTATCTAGAAGGTTTGGCAAGAGGTAGGTGTTTGATTTGTGTTTGCTGAGAGTGAATGGATAAAGGTACGTGTAATTAAACTGTGATCTTAAATAAGTCATTCTCTTTCTCTGGACCTCAGGATCAGGCACAAGCCACTTGAGGCGATTTTAAGGCCTGTTCCTTCTCTTGCTCTCTGGTTACAACAAGAGACTCACTCTAAGCAAACCAAAGATTTCCCCAGCATTTGTCAGCCACGTCAGGAATGAGTTTCTGGTTTTCTCATCTGAGGGAATGATTTAATGGGATAGAAAAACTGGACAGGGTCAGAGGTATATTTATCCTGCTCATCTGTAGAAATGGATAGAGTCAGGGACCCCCGAATCCACCACTGAGGGCATCTGAGGTCTGTGCTTACGGGCCCCTTTATCTAACTTGCTCTAATTTTGAGTGCCTATGACAGTTTTCTCTGTGCTCCAGACTGGGGTGTGTGTGTGTGTGTGTGTGTGTGTGTGTGTCTAAAAGTACTCAACAGCCTAATGAATAAGAACTCAGCAATATGAGCCAATGTAACAATGGCAACAAGAACGCACAACTCCAACTCTCCAGGCTGCACCGAGAACCTCAGTCCCAGACATTTTTGGCATCCCGACCACTCCCCCAATAGCTGAGGGTCTGCACCAACCACCTGCCATCACAGCATATGGCTCCTTCTCTCTGGGAGTGGGGCTTGCCCCTCTCTCCACAGCTCTGACTCCAGGGCAGCAGCCCTAGCCTGAGCCCATACCAAGCCTGGAGCCCTACCCTCCCATGTGTGCCCAGGGGCCCAAGTGGAGGCTTCCCTGCCAGTCAAGGTACATGGTTCTTCCAGGGCTGGGCTGGGGGCCAAGCAGTTGTTGTGGAACAGTCTGTGTCTTCCCATCATGGTTGGCGTGTCCAGGGTCAGGGTGAGGCTGGCGACCTCCCCCTTTGCTGTGGCTGGGTTGGCAGTGCTCCATCCTGCTAAGCTGGATAACTGCAAAACCCTCACTGGCCACCCACCTCTAATCCTTCCTCCATGCGGAAGCGAGAGGAACATTTTCAAAGAATAAATTCTATAATGCCACTGTCCTGCTCAAAACTGCTCAGCTGCTCCCCATTGCTCTTAAGACAAAGTCCAATCTCAATAGCATTGGCTCAGCATACAAGGCCTTTCATGAGCTGGCTCCTGGCTACTTATCAGTCCTGCCATGCCATCCTCCTGTCCACACTGAGTGGCACCAGACCTCTATTCTCTGTGCATTCATGAGGTTCCATCAGCCTAGTCCAGCATGATTCACACTACACTGCAATCACATGCTTCCTCCTCTGGACCATGCACTCCTCAAAGGCAGGAGCTGGGCAAAATCTTTTAAAATCATTGACACTTGGCACAGTGCCTTGCTCATGGCACAGCTCAGTGTATGTGTGTGTTTGCACACATGTCTGTGCATATTCATGAAATGAATGGACGAAGCCCAGCCTCAGAAGGTCCAGGATATCAACCTGCCTTCCCTCTCT
>NW_012111475.1:2160674-2271401 GCF_000951035.1 Colobus angolensis palliatus
TGTCTTCTTGTTGTATCCTCATATGGTGGAGAGAAGAGAGAGAGGCACCAAGCTGTCTCTGTCTCTTCCTATAAGGGCACTTATGCTATTCATGAGGGTTTCACCCTCAGGACCTAATTACCTCCCAATGGACCCACTTCCTAATATCATTTCCTTGGGGTTAGAATGTCAACATAGGCATTCTAGGGGGACACAAACATTCAGTCTATCACAGAGGGGAAGGAACCCCTTCTGGTGCTCCTTCATACTGTGCTCCAGTTGGAATTTTTTCATTTTCTTGTCCCTAAGTGTCTAAAAACAGGTAGACCATTGTACACCACAAGGGCTGGTTTCCCTGCCAAAAACCTTATCAGATCTGCATAGGAGAGTCATATGCCCTCTGCTGCCATTCCTCTGACCTTATTACACTTCAAATTGAGGGTGCATCAGAAACATAGATAGCTGAGCTCCACCCCTCCGAATTTCTGAGTAGGTAACTCTGTGATGGGGCACGATAATTTGCTCTTACACTTTCCAGGGGATGCTGATGCTGCTAGTCCAGCGACCACACTTTGAGAAGTACTGAGCTAAATAAACCTTTGCCCCCTTCCCTCAGACTTGGGTTAACTAACATAGTCTTTTTTCATTATCTTGAAGGGAGAATTCCCTTGACTTCAAAGTGTATGTTGTTGTTGGTGGTGGTGGGAAGTGAAGAAGGGTAGTTTCCCTACAATTTTGTAATTATAATTGGCACACAGAAATGTTAGCTATTTATGAGCCCTGTAATGAAAAAGGCATTGTGCACAAATATGACTGGGATGAGATTTTTGCACTCAATAAAGTGCCAAAAATATCATACATTATCATTACCGGGCTTTGTAGTTTATAAAGAGTGTCTGCATGCATTTTCTAATTTGATCCTTAGAGAGACCCTATGGGGTGAGCAAGGCATACATCATTGCCCTCTTCTACAGGTGAGGAATCACAAGGGGAATTAACCTTTTACTTGTTTGCTGTGTGCCAGGCACATCACACACAGCAGCTTGTTCAGTCCTCACAACCACTGTCAGAAGTGGGGATCATTATTTATCACGGAGATCAGGAAGCTGGAGGCTGAGAAGCTGAATGATTTGTCAAAGGTTATGCATTTAATTAGCAGCAGAGTCAGAACTAAAATAAATTTCTCCTGACTCAACATTCAGGGCTCTTTCTAAGACACCACATTTTTTGAAATTTATAACTCTTCAAGTTGTTGTAACGAAAGAGAATCTTGTTGTTCCTTCAGATTCTGTCTTTCGTTCCCTCTTTGAGTTCAATATTTTTCAGTTGAGTTCTCAGATATTTTGTGACACAGAATCAAGACACTGGGGAGAGAGTTATAACCAGAGAGGCTAAGCTGAGTTACAGTAAGAAAGAGGGAGTGAGTGGAGGGAGGTGGTTGGGGAATGCCCGCTGGGCTGAGTGAGTGTTGAGAGTTTTGTGGGTTTGCCAAGTGAAGGGCCCCAGAGCGGTTGCCAGGTGGGGATTGTGAGAGGAGAGAAAGGAATTTCACAGTTTGTGTAATTTATATAGGATCTCTGCTAATATTCTTTAGGAGCTGCAGGAAAATTGAAATAAATGCAAAATTACTTTTGGCAACTGGACTGTGCTCATTTATATGTGATGCTGTGCAGAGAATGGGTCACATGGGACCCCAGCTTATATTAAGGTTTATGTGTGCATATGTTTGCAGGAGATGTTTGAATGTGAAAGGTGATATGTGAAAAAAAGAGTTCAGTGACAGAGACACTAGGGCTGAGAAAGAAGAGAGAAGGGGAGAAAGGATTAAAAGAGAGAAAGAATAAAAAGGAGAAATTATCAGGAAAATGCACAGGTAGGGATAGACATACAGAGAGGTCTCAGGGAAAAAGAAACCAAGGAAAGTGAATTTTTCTTCTGCCTGTGTCCCAAGGCTCTCTGCTGCTGGGTTTCCCAAACTTTCTGAACTGTGGTTAACTATTAGGAAAATGTTTTCCATTGCTACCCATTACTTATACAGACACACAACTAAACACACACACACACACACACACTCACACACCTCTTTTCTTTCTTTCTTTTTTCTTTTTTAGAGATAAGGTCTTGCTCTGTCACCCAGGCTGGAATGCAGTGGCACCATCATAGCTCACTGAGGTCTTGAATTCAAACTCCTGGGCTGAAGCAATTCTCCTGCTTCGGCCTCCCAAGTATCTGAGATTATAGCCACCAGCCACTGCACCTGGCCCTTTAAGAGAAAACAATGCTTATGCCTGTGGCCGGCAATGAGCCCCATCTCCCAGTATTCATGCTATTTTGTGGTCCCCTCTCACATTGAATCTGGACTGCTTCAGCCAGTGAGACATTAGCAAGGGTCCAAGCCTCCAAATGAAGGCTTGGTAAGCTCTAGCCTATTGGAAGGTTTGTCCTCTTGGAAGGTTTACTCTTGTGATGCTTCCCCTGGGAACCAAGCTGTCATATGCTGGGAAGCCCAAACTAGCCACACGGAGAGTCCACTTGGAGAAGCACCAAGGTCCCAGCTGAGCTCCCAGCTGATAGCCAGCAACAACTTGCCAGCCCTGTGAATGAGGCATCTTGGAAATCAATCTTCCAGCCCCAGTTAAGCCACCCCACCTGATGCCCATGAAGTGGAGATGAACTGTCCTCACTGAGCCCTGCCAAACTGCAGAATCACGAACAAATAAATGTTGTCTTAAGCCTACTAAGTTTTGGATTGTTTTATTTTACGGCAATAGACAATCAAACGTCCTTATTATAAGTGACGCACCGTGATGTTATCTATTATATTGTATTCTATTCTATTTTTCAAAATGCTTAGTTGATTTCATGACCCACTAATGAGCCATGAGCCGCACTTTGAAAAGTACTACTCTAATCAATGCAGATGTGATTGAGATAATCTCTCTTCCAACCTCTCCTTCTATCCTGAGGCTCTTAGAATCATGACATATAAGAAATGAAAGTGTCGATGAAAAGAGCCAAACTCTGTAAAATATTTGAAGAGATTTATTCTGAGCCAAATATGAGTGACCATGGCCTGTGGCACAGCCCTCAGGAGACCCTGAGAACATGTGCCTAAGGTGGTTGAGGTGCAGCTTGGTTTTTATGCATTTGAGGGAGGCATGAGACATCAATCAAATACATTTGAGAAACACATCAGTTTGGTCCAGAAAGGCAGGACAATTCGAAGGATGTGGGGAGGTTTGAGGCTATAAGTAAATTTAAACACTTTCTGGTTTACAATTGGTTGAGTTTGTCTAAAGACCTGGGACTAATAGAATGGAAATATTCAGGTTGAGATAAAGGATTGTGGAGACCAAAGTTCTTTTGAAGTCTTATAGTGGCTGCCCTTAGAGACATAGATGACAAATGTTTCCTATTCAGACCGTTAAAAGATGCTAGACTCTTAGTTAATCTCTTAGGAGGTTTGGGAGGGCCTGGAAGAAAAAGATCTAATTGTGTTAATATAGATTCTTTACAGATGCAGATTTTCCTCCACCAAGGACAGCTTTGCAGGGTCATCTCAAAATATGGCAAAGAAATAGGTTTTGGGGTAAAATATTTTGATTTTCTTCTTTGTCACATAATGTTATGTCAGAGTCAGATTGGAAAGTAAGTCACAATATATAGGGCTAAATAAAACCCATCTGATGAGAAGGTATTTATCCTTTCCCTGTGCTTGGCTATGAATCCTATAAGCATAATTTACAACCAAGCATGGTCTATGGGAGACGAATCCTTCCAGATACTGATGTCACCCCCACTCCCTGCCCAGATACCTGCTCCTCTTCCTATTTCTCCAGTCTCTGGGTTAAGATGGAACAAGCATCCTTCTGTGTCACTCAGGCTTTCTATATTACAGTCCTACCAAATACATGGCTTCTTCCTCTCATACCGTGACTTCTGAATTGTGTTCCACAGGCCAGATGTATTGCATGCACCCGGGGAGCTCATTAAACGTTGAGTCCCAGGCCCCACTGTAAGATACAGCCTCAGCACTCTCTGGAGAGTGGGGCCTGGGGATCTGCATTTTAACAAACTCCCCAGCTAGTTCTGCTGCACAATGGGGTTCAGGTTCAACTATTCTAGGGGCTTATACTCTAGATCAGTGCATCTCAACCTTTTTTTCTTTTTTAACCTCAAGTCACAGTACAAAAAACGTTTACATTTTGTCTCTGGGCATGTGTACATATATGTAAAAGAAACCACAGGTTTCATCAAGCTCTATATGCGTGCTGCATTCTGACTTTTTTTTAAGTCTCTTTTATTTTTTTCAAATGCTGGTTGTGACTCATTAAACTGACTTTATGACTCAGCAATGGGTCTCACTACACAGTTAAAAACAAAACTGACCTAAGAAAACACAGCCTAGATACTCGTATGGTAGACAGGGCGGATTCTGAGTGCTTTGCTGTAATGATGGTCATTTGGAGTTGTAAGCGCAGTTTGCCTTTTTCCAGGTGCCCTTTGATTCTAATGCTAATGGGGCTTTGTCAGTGCAGTGATCCTCAAGAGAACCCTCGGAAGTAAGCATGGATTTTCCTGTGACTGGGTCTCCACAAGAGCCCAGTCTAGTCTCAGAGTGCAGCTGGTTGCAGATTTTGAGGCCTGGGGCTTCCTCCAGGGCTCAGTTTGCAGGAACCAGTAGACCTCGGAGCTTCTGGCTGTGGGAGGAAGGAACTAAAATGGGGCGGGACAGTGTAGGGCTGTGATGACTAACCTCTGCTTTCTACTCACGAAGTTTGTCCCTGCGTCCTGAGGGAGCAGGAGCTGGACTTCAACATCCAGAGTAGGGTCCGTGAAGGACCCCGTGAACTTCCCTTCAAGGACCGAGCTGCTTCAGGATCTACCTGCTCCTGAGCACCTGTGAGTTACCTCTGGGGACTTCCAGAAACAAATTAGAGGAGACCACTCAGGCAGAATATCGAGTGCCTGCATCTTTATTATCAATAATGCATGGAACCTCCTCTTGAATCGATATTTTCCCCTTATGCAACTTCTTCTTCTTCTTTTTTTTTAAGAGTCTCACTCTGTCGCCCAGGCTGGAGTGCAGTGGCATGATCTCGGCTCACAGCAACCTCTGCCTCCTGGATTCAAGCAATTCTCCTGCCTCAGCCTCCCGAGTAGCTGGGACTACAAGCACATGCCATCACACCCAGCTAATTTCTTTTGTATTTTAGTAGAGATGGAGTTTCACTGTGTTGCCCAGGCTGGTCTTGAACTCCTAAGCTCAGGCAGTCAGCCCACCTCGGCCTCCCAAAGTACTAGGATTACAGGTGTAAGCCACAGTGCCCGGCCCTTATGTCACTTCTTGAGAGTTCCCTAGATTCACTGCCTTCTGGGTAAATAGTACTTACTTGTCCATAACTTGCCTCTCTCAGAGGCGAAGTGGACAACCTTCATGGGCTGATCCAGGGTTGGGGCCCGGTCCTTGTTTTCTGTTTCATCCTCTCTGAGTCTTCACATACTCTGCAGTCTCGATTCTCCCAGCCTGAAGAAGCCTCCTCTTCTCCGTCTGTCCTCAGATTTCAGTCTCTGTGTCCCCTCCCTCATTTTGACATTTGAGACAGCCACTGAAATCAAAACAGATTCAAAACTGTGCCATTTATGGTGTCCAAGAAAGCCAACCTGATCCCCAAATGATTGATTTAGTGTTTGCAGCTGGGCATGGATGCAGACAGACAGCTAATGAGGTAATTTTTCTAAATGCAAAATGTAAACAAGATAACAGCTCTCTCCCTCCCTGTGAGTCTCTCTGGGTTTCTCTCCATCTCCCTCAGTTTTCTGCAGAGATTCACATACCAGTTTGCATTTCTCCACTGTTATGTGTAGACTCATATCCTCCTCCTACCATATGACACGTTAGGGTCCTAACCCCCATTACTTCAGAATGTAACATTATTTGGAGATAGGATCCTTACAGAGGTAATCAAGTTAAAATGAAGTCATTAGAGTAGGCCCTAATCCAGTATGACTGGTGTCCTTTTGAAAAGGGGACATTTTGAACACAAACACCCACAGAAGGAAGATGATGTGAAGAGACAGAGGGAAAATATAGTTACGTATAAGGCTGGAGTGAGGCATGGAACAGATTCTCCCTCCCAGCCCTAGGAGGAAACAACCCTGCCTACACCTTGATCTCAGACTTCTGGCCTCCAGGTGGTGAGACTACACACTTCTGTTGCTTAAGCCACTCAGTCTGTGCTACTTTGTTCCAGCTGCCCTAGCAACTGGATACATACACATTTAAAAATCTGTGCTGGGCCGGGCGCGGTGGCTCTCACCTATAATCCCAGCACTTTGGGAGGCCGAGGTGGGTGGATCATGAGGTCAAGAGATCAAGACCATCCTGGCCAACATAGTGAAACCCCATCTCTACTAAAATACAAAAAAATAGCCAGGTGTGGTGACGGGTGCCTGTAGTCCCAGCTACTCGGAAAGCTGAGGCAGGAGAATCACTTCAACCTGGGAGGCGGAGGTTGCAGTGAGCCGAGATTGCGCCACTGCACTCCAGCCTGGCAACAGAGCGAGACTCCATCTAAAATAAAAATAAAAATCTGTGCTTCTGTGTTCTCTCTGTGGGAAATTCTCCTTCTTGAGGGGGAGGAGGGCAAATTGGATAAAGGCTGAGGCAGATTTACCTTGAATCAGGTGAGGTTTAGGCTTTGGGGCCCTCAGGTGAACTGGCTCTTCCAAAGTCCTGGGGATGTTTATGTGGGGAGCCTATGTTTCTGTAAAATTTGCAAATGGTGGTAAACCTACAGTCACTTAGGACTGCTGACTCTCTTCATGGCAGTTTTTCCTCCAGCCTTTTCTATTGCATGGTAGCCTTCAAGTTGTCATGCAGTGTTGAGTTGGAAATGCATGTAATTGGGGTTCAGGGGGTTGTAGGTACGGCTCACAGTCATTTCTACACATCTTGCTACCCGTCTGTTTTGAATCAGTGTCCCCACCCAAATCTCATTGAGAATTATAATCCCCACGTGTTGAGGGAGGGAAGTGATTGGATTACAGGGGCAGTTTCTCCCGTGCTGCTATTGTTATGGTGAGTGAATTCTCACGAGATCTGATGGTTTTATAAATGGTAGCTTTTCCTGTGCCTTTACGCTCTCTTTCCTGCTGCCTTTTGAAGAAGATGCTTGCTTCCATTTTGCCTTCTGTAATGATTGTAAGTTTCCTGAGGCCTCCCCAGCCATATGGAACTGTGAGTCAATTAAACAGCTTTCCTTTATAAATCACCCAGTCTCAGGGAAGTTCTTTATAGCAGTGTGAAAACGGACTAATACACCATCCCCACGTAGGAACGGCTTCCAGGGGCGCTCCTACACCTTACGTAGTGATGTAGGCCAAGTTGCCTCACCATACAAACGGAACCCATGGCTCCCAGTACCAGAAGTATGTGGGTAGTGGAGGAATAGCAAGATTTCAGTATAGAGCCAGAAGCTAGCTGGTGATGGAAATTCTCCCAGTCATCAAATATATAAAATTATAAGTTTAATATTAGAGGGCTGTGACAAGCAGTTAATGATAGGATATTACTTTTCTACATTGTAGATACATTTGTGGTATTTGTCAGCTTTTAGAATTTAGATACATTTGTGGTATTTGTTAGCTTTTAGAGTTTCTCATCTTTAATGTTTTTCTTAAGATATTTACCTTTGTACCCTATTTTGTGTTCATAATATTGTAGTGTTTTCCTTAAAAAGGATCCTAAAATTGTACAAGCTTTAGGCTCCATTTGATTTTTTTTTTTTTGGAGACAGAGTCTTACTATGTCACCCAGGCTGGAGTGCAGTAGCATGATCTTGGCTCACTGCAACCTCCACCTCACAGGTTCAAGCCATTCTCCTGCTTCAGCCTCCCTAGTAGCTGGGATTACAGGCACGTGCCACCATGCCCGGCTAATTTTTGTATTTTTAGTAGACACAGGGTTTCACCATGCTGGCCAGGCTGGTCTCGAATTTCTGACCTCAGGTGATCTGTGTGCCTCGGCCTCACAAAGTACTGGGATTACAGGCGTGAGCCACTGCTCCCGGCCAATCTAGATCTGGTTCCGGTGTGAGAAATGAGGGAGGAAGAGAGACTAGAGCCAGCAGGCAGGGAATTAAGAGGAAGTGAAGAGGGATGCAAAGGCCAAGAAGCAAGTGGGGGGCAATGGGCACGACTTTGGACTGGGAGCTGAAGGATGGCAATCAAGGCCCAGCCCTGCTGCTCATTTTGCTCTGTGCCTCTGTGCAAGCAATTTCCCTTTCTGGAATTTCTTCTGTGTGAGAGCTTTGTGTTTGTCAGGGGGAGGGGGTAGGGACAACCTCTAAAGGTACCTTAGGCTCCAGCGGTCTAAGATTCCATTTATCTGAATCACCAAGGGAAGATAGAGTCAGAATTGTTAGTGGTTGAGGAAGCCATTGTCTGAAGGAGGAGGAAAAGTACCGTGAGAAGCATCCCTCCCAGATGGGGCTGGAGTCACCAAAGCCCCCAGCTGGGAATCCTATGTGACAGGTATGGTTGGGCGTGGCAGGCACATTCTCTCTAGTCATTCATATGTTCATCTGTTTATTTCTTAAACAGCTTTGCAGAGGGCAGATCCTACATACTAAGCACTGGGGACACAGCAATGAATTTGCATAGCCCTATCTTTGAGGACCTGACAGTCAGCAGTGGGGACAGAGAATACAGCAAGGAGCTACAGTGCAGAGGCATCCATACTCTTGCAGAGGCTCATCCGTTTCACCGAGGTTGCTTAGTGAGGCTGAAAGGTGTGGACATGTGTGATCCAATGGTCTGATCATGGCTGCACATTTTGAATTACCAGGGAAGATTTTAAAATAAATGTATTTACTTGGACCTACCACCAGGAAATCTTAACTTGTCTGGGATGGGACCTGGGTAGCAGCATTATTTATTTAATTTCAATCATTTGTGGGAAACAAGTGGTGTTTGGTTACATGAAAAAGTTCTTTGGTGGTGATTTCTGAGATTTTGGTGCACTCATCAACTAAGCACTGTACACGGACCCAGTGTGTGGTCTTTTATCCTCCACTCACCTTTCACACTTCCCCTTGAATCCCCAAAGTCCATTGGATCATTCTTATGCCTTTGCATCTTCATAGCTTAGCTCCCACTTACATAAGTGAGAACACATGATGTTTGGTTTTCCATTCCTGAGTTACTTCACTTAGAATAATGGTCTCCAACTCCATCCAGGTTGCTGCAAATGCCATTATTTCATTCCTTTTTATATCTGAATAGTAGTATTCCATGGTGTGTATATGTGAGTGTGTGTGTACCAATTTTCTTTATCTACTTGTTGATTGATGGGCATTTGGACTGGTTTCATATTTTCACAATTGTAAATTGTGCTGCTATAAACATGTATGTGCAAGTGCTTTTTTTTTTTTCTTTTGTATAATGACTTCTTTTCCTCTGTGTAGATACCCAGGAGTGGGATTGCTGAATCAAACGGTAGATCTACTTTTAGTTATTTAAGGAATCTCCACACTGTTTTCCATAGTGGTTGTACTAATTTACATTCCCATCAGCAGTGTAAATGTGTTCCCTTTTCACCACATCCATACCGACATCTATTATTTTTTGTTTTTTTTTTTGTTTAGTTTTTTTTTTTTTATTATACTTTAAGTTCTAGGGTACATGTGCATAACGTGCAGGTTTGTTACATATGTATACTTGTGCCATGTTGGTGTGCTGCACCCATCAACTCGTCAGCACCCATCAATTCATCATTTATATCAGGTATAACTCCCCAATGCAATCCCTCCCCTCTCCCCCATCCCCATGATAGGCCCCAGTGTGTGATGTTCCCCTTCCCGAGTCCAAGTGAACTCATTGTTCAGTTCCCATTTATGAGTGAGAACATGCGGTGTTTGGTTTTCTGTTCTTGTGATAGTTTGCTAAGAATGATGGTTTCCAGCCGCACCCATGTCCCTACAAAGGATGCAAACTCATCCTTTTTTATGGCTGCATAGTATTCCATGGTGTATATGTGCCACATTTTCTTAATCCAGTCTGTCAGTGATGGACATTTGGGTTGATTCCAAGTCTTTGCTATTGTGAATTCTTGCAGGAGAGTAAGGTGGTATCACATTGTGGTTTTGATTTACATTTCCCTGAATATTAGTGATGTTGAGCATTTTTTCATATGTTTGTTGGCCATTTGTATATCTTCTTTTGAGAATTGTCTATTCATGTCCTTAGCTAATTTTTTGATGGGATTTTTTTTTTTCTTGCTGATTTGTTCGAGTTCCTTGTAGATTCTGGATATTAGTCCTTTGTTGGATGCATAATTTGTGAAAATTTTCTCTCATTCTGGGTTGTCTGTTTGCTGATTATTTCTTTTGCTGTACAGAAGCTTTTTAGTTCAATTAAGTCCTATCTATTTATCTTTGTTTCTGTTGCATTTGCTTTTGGGTTCTTGGTCATGAAGTCTTTGCTTAAGCCAATGTTTAGAAGACTTTTTCCAATGTTATCTTCCAGAATTTTTATGGTTTTGGGTCTTAGATTTAAGTCCTTTTTTTTTTTTGAAGTGGAGTCTCACTCTGTTGCCCTGGCTGGAGTGCAGTGGCATGATCTCAGCTCACTGTACCTTCCGCTTCCAAGGTTCAAGCAATTCTCCTGCCTCAGCCTTCTGAGTAACGGGGATTACAGGTGCCTACCACCATGCGCAGCTAATTTTTGTGGTTTTAGTAGAGACGGGGTTTCCCCATGTTGGTCAGGCTGGTCTCGAACTCCTGACCTCAAGTGTTCCGCCTACCTCAGCTTCCAAAGTGCTGGGATTAAAGGGGTGAGCCACCACACTTGAGCAGATTTAAGTCTTTGATCCATCTTGAGTTGATTTTTGTATAAGGTGAGAGCTGAGGATCCAGTTTTATTTTTCCACATGTGGCTTGCCAATTATCCCAGCACCATTTGTTGGGTGGGGTGTCCTTTACCCCACTTCATGTTTTTGTTGTATTTGGCTTTATTTCTGGGTTCTCTATTCTGTTCCATTGGTCTATGTGACTATTTTTATACCAGTACCATGCTGTTTTGATGACTATAGCCTTGTAGTACAGTTCGAAGTTGGGTAATGTGATGCCTCTAGATTTGTTATTCTTGCTTAGTCTTGCTTTGGCTATGTGGGTTCTTTTTTTGATTCCATATGAATTTTAGCATTGTTTTTTCTGGTTCTGTGAAGAATGATGATGGTACTTTGATGGGAATTGCATTGAATTTGTATGGTTTTTGGCAGTATGGTTATTTTTACAATGTTGATTCTCCCCATCCATGAGCATGAGATGTGTTTCCATTTGTTTGTGTCATCTATGATATCTTTCAACAGTGTTTTGTAGTTTTCCTTGTAGAGGTCTTTTACCTTGGTTAGGTATATTCCTAAATATTTAATTTCTTTGCAGCTATTGTAAAAGGGATTGAATTCTTGATTTGATTCTCAGCTTGGTCACTGTTGGTGTATAGCATTACTACTGATTTGTGTACGTTGATTTTGTATCCTGAAAATTTACTAGATTCTTTTATCAGATCTAGGAGATTTTTAGATGAGTCTTTAGGGTTTTCTAGGTGTATAACCATATCATTGGCAAACAGTGACAGTTTGACTTCCTCTTTACCAATTTGGATGCCCTTTATTTCTTTTTCTTGTCTAATTGCTCTGGTGAGGAGTTCCAGTACTGTGTTGAACAGAAAGTGGGCCCACCTTCACTTGTGGGGAATGCTTTCAACTTTTCCTGTTCAGTATAATGTTGGCTGCGGGTTTGTCATAGATGACTTTTATTACCTTAAGGCACATCCCTTTTTGTGCCAATTTTGCTGAGGGTCTTAAACATAAAGGGATGCTGGATTTTGCCAAATGCTTTTTCTGTGTCTATTGGGATGATAATATGATTTTTGTTTTTAATTCTGCTTATGTGATATATCACATTTATTGACTTGCATATGTTAAACCATCCCAGCACCAGCATTTTAAAAAACTTCCCGGGTGAGCAGCCAGGGTTGAGACCCGCTGCTTTACGACCATACTTCTCAACCTTAATTGAGAATCTTGGAGACCTTGATCAATGTAGATACTGACTTAGTAGGTCTGGGGTGAGGCCTGAGACTCTTTCTAACCAGTTCCTAGGTTATACCAATGCTGACTTTTAGCAGAGGTGCTCTATGATCTGACCTTCATACCTTCTTCAATCTCATCTTTTCCTTACTTTCCCCATCACTCTCTCTGTCCCAGCCACACTGGCCCCCTTGCTGAAGCTTAAATACTCTAGGCTCACTTACTTGTTGCGGTCTTCACACATCCTCTCCCTGGAACATTCACTCCCAGATGTCCATATGGTTTGTTTCTCATGTCTTTCAGTTCTGCTTAAAAGTCACTTGTTGGAGAGGGCTTTCTCTGACCACCTGACAGAGGATAGCACCTGCATACCCCATCTTTTTCCTTCCCCACCCGGCTTGCCTTTTCCAATGCACTTCTCATGACATGATAATAGATCATGTGTCTATTGTATCTGGGGTTCTCATCTATCTTCCTCACTAAAATAAAAGCTCCATGGCAGCCAGAACTTTGTTTTACTCCCACCGACCACTCTAGCACATAGAACAGTGCCTGGCACATGAAAGACACTTGGTAGATATTTACTACATGGAGAAAGCAAGGGGAGAGAGGTGGAAAAGGGATATTTAAAACTTAGAATCACAGACTTGTCAAAGTTGGGAAGACCTCAGAACATCATGTAATTCAATATTTCTCAGTGAGTTTTCTTCTGGCATTTTGGGTGGAATAATTTGTTCATCATAAGGTACTGTTTTATACATTGTAAGTCATTTAGGATCCATGACCTTACCCCCTAAATACCAGTAGCCCCACAAGTTGTAGTGACCTCCCCCCACCACTTAGGTGGGGATCAGCTCCCAAGTGAGAACCACCCATCTTGTTAGATTTTCTCATTACATAGATGGGGGAAGTAAGGTGCAGAAACGTAAAACTATGTGCCCAAGGAGACATGGCAAGTTAATGGGAGACCTGAGCCAGAGTTCAGGATTCCGAAGCTTCAGCTCATGGTGTGTTTGGATTTGTTTTGTTTTACTATAGTTTCAACATTTTGCTCTCAAGGAAGGTCCTCTTGAAGAACCCCTAGGATGAGGTTGGAGGAGTGCTATCGTCCCCAGATAGGACATGTTGCCAAAGAGCCTCAATTTTTATCCTGCTTCACCGTGGGGCTGATATCAGAGTGTTCAGGGTCTGTAGAATCTAGATTATGCTGAGAAAGCAGACAACTTCTGCCTCTCCTCCTCTATGCTGGCCCCTGGAGAGATAAGTTTCTTTGGGGACCATGACAAAGCACCCTAACTGAAAGTCATCCCTCAAACCTTTTCAGTCTATTAAGCAAGGGAAATGGATTTGAAATTGAGCACAAGTTAGTACAGCTTTGGAAAAATCACTTTTATTAATCAACATGGATTTTACTTTTCAAAGTTACATAATGGCGTCATATGTTCTTCTACTAAGTAAAGGCCTTGGAATAAGTTGGTCCTCAGGCAGAAGCCCTGGGGTGATGCCATCTTTCTCCAGTGAGGCCTAGGAGACTCTCTCTAGGGACTGTACAACCGGACTCTCCTTTAGCTGGGATCTGTCTGGTACCTGGAGTGTCTCCATCCTACATGAGTGCCAGAGGAGGGCAGATATCACTGATCCTCTGGGCCCCATGAGGGTCTACCCAGTAGAATAGAAAACCTAGGCCAGGAAACTCTAGCCAAACCCTTTCTACTCTTCCTCCTCTGCCTTTGTGGTGGGACACTGGAACTCCATGATAAGTTCACAGTGGTTGAGAGGATGTCTGGGGTGGGTAAATGGACATGGTAACTTGAAGAGCTTATTTCCATGTATTTCACAAGAGAGAGTGATAAATCAGAGATGGTTCTTCTGTCCGAAACAGGGACATTCAGTGAGGGACTATAAATTTCATGTAAAGCGACCCAAGCCTGTGGCTCTGTGCCTGGAACATGGTAGAAACACAATATAAATACTGTTCAACTCATGGACATAGAGAGTAGAAGGATGGTTACCAGAGTCTGGGAAGGGTAGTAGTGAGTTGTGGGGAAGGTGCGGATGGTTAATGGGTATAAAAAATGTAGTTAAAATGAACAAGACCTACTATTTGATAGCACGACAGGGTGACTGTAGTCAACAATAACTTAATTGTACATTTTAAAATAACTTGTGTAAATGGATTGTTTGCAACTCAATGGAGAAATACTTGAGGCGATGGATACTCCATTCTCCATGAGGTGCTTATTTCACATTGCATGCCTGTATGAAAACATCCCATGTACACCATAAATATATATACCTACTATATACCACAAAAATTAAAAATAAACAATAACAAATGCTGTTCGAGTTAAAACAATTGAATCATGGAGCCCTGGCACCTGTCTGTGGGCCTGTAGGCAATTCAGGATACGGGAAGAGGGGTGAGTGAGTTACGTGTAGGTTGCAGATGAGGTCCCCCTTAGCATTCACCTCCAGCTCATCAGTCCAACCAGAACTCCCAGAAGCCTTAGGGAAGCTTAGGGCTGCAGGTGAGAGGCGGAGTGGCTTCTCATCTCAAAAATATCAGGTTGTGATACTCTAATTGTAGACGTCATTCATTTATTTCACAGCTATATTCACTATTTCATGTGTGCAAGGTTAATGTGAACCTGGGCCCTCCTGGACAATGGGGACCTCAACAGTCTTAGAGGGGTAAGGAGGCTTGAGAAGGTCAGCAGGAAGGAGCATCCTGTGTGGGAAGGATAAGTGGACACTGGGCATTGAGAGCTTGAGACAGAATTACCTCCTTTCCCTGGATTCAGCATTCCCTCACTTGAAAAACAAGGAGGTTGAATGAGGTGACCTGTAAGCTCTGACATTCTTAACAGTCTTTGATTCTTGTACTGCTGAAGGTAGTCTTGGCCTTAGAGCTGCCTTGATGTGGCTACTCCAGGAGGGGAGGTGTAGGTGCCTGCTACCCTGAGAAAGGGGCACCATGGGCAGCTCTAGGGTCCAAGGGAGGAGTTGCAAATCACCCCTCCCCAACGGAACGTTTCCATTGGTTAATCAGCAAACATTTACCCTCCACCTTCTGTGATCTTGCCAGCAATGTTCAGGCTCTGTGAGGGACATGAAGACATGACACCAGGTGCCTGCCCTCAAGGAACTGCTAAAGTTGAGGACACAACCACGTGCACCTGAAAGAACAGCAGGAAATTCCAGCGGGGCAGATGACCATGTGCAAGTGAAGCTGTGGGCTTGTGTGAGTGATTTATCTGGGAAACATTGTAAATCCTCATATTTTTGAATGCTAAAATGTTTGTGCAGCTTCCTGGCTTTTCCCTGAAATGCATTCCTGTCTAGAACTACGTTTCTGAAGCACAGTTGCACAGTACAGTCACCACTCATGTATTTACACATCGAGTAAATGAATATTGAACACTTTCCATGTGCCAGGCACTGAGAAGCCAGTATGAACCAAACAGAGGGGGAGCCTACAGTCAAATCAAAAAGGAGGCCAGGATTGCCAGTACCACAAGGGGACTGCCTTTACACCATCACCAAAGTCTTCTGTTTCCCTTGGGGAAAAAAGGTGGTCATTTTCAGGAGGAAAACATTTTCTTAAATTACTTCCTGACAACAATTGCATACATGACAGATGAGCAGAGTAAAACAGAACCGAGTTTAAATTTGGAGGTTGAATGCACTGTAGGGTTCTCTCTCTAGCTAAGTCACTTTAAGCATCAGCCTCACAGCAAGACACTAAAATCTGCCTCAGCAAAATTGCAAATTGCTACATATAGGGGGCTGTGGGGTAGAGGGAAACAACTCAAGCTGTAACCATTCTACCCACTCATGCTGAGACTCACTGTATCAAGGGGGATTATCTGAACAGGGAGGCCCAGCCAGGAAGGCTTCTTCATTTGTTCAATCAATCATCAAGTATGTGGGTCCTGACTTGAAGGGCACACTGATCAGTCATGGTGATCAGTGTGCAGTGAGTGTTCAGTCTTTGGGAAAGTTCACTGTTGTCACCTCTTCTGGCTTCAAGCAATGGAAATGGATTTGCTAAGGGGAGGGATGTCTTGGAGGCAAGGAGAATGTGAAAGTAGAAATCTGGGAAGTCAGAACTAGCAAGTCTTGCAGGGAGAGCAAGTTGAGGGACTTGGCTAATGCAGATAGGCCGTCTTGGGATGTAAGGAGCTGAGATGGGAAGCAGGGAGTAGGGGATGGTTGGTAGAGGACCTTCTGTTTGAATGTGGATTTTATTCTATGGATCGTAGGGAGCCATTGAATGTTCCTGAACCATATGGGGCAAAAAGAACAAAGAGGTGTTTGAGAACAATTAATTCCTCAACCACAGGGTGGGAAGAAGTGTGTGGAAGTGATGAGTAGATTTTTGACTTTTGTGGTAATTCTGGGGACAGCTATTGGAGTGTGGGAAAGGACTGAAGGGTGGAACCTGGGAGAGTCCGTAACTCAGGGTAAAGGGACAGAGGAGGTGGCTGGAGAAAGGAGAGGGTTAAACTCAGGAGCACAGCAGGCACTGGTCTCCAGACCTAGAGTGAAAGGCAGTCAGGCTAGGGCCACCCTGTCCTGACTCAGCATCATGCAATCACCTCCCTCATTAGAACTCCCAACCCAAGTGGTAGGTCTGTGATTGTGTGTTTGTGCATGAATTAATTCATCCTCATCAAAATATGGAATCCAAGTGCTCAGATAACCCCGCCCTTCAGAGTTTGGAGAACAGGAGTGAACCATAGGCCAAATTTCTGAAACTTCTATAGTGTTGCAGGAAGAAAGATGCCAGGATCATTTGTTGCAGTGAGTCATGGCTGTGTCTTTGGTGGCTGCCCTGTGCAGGAAGGCTGGAAATCAGAAGTGTATTTTTGAGACTGCTTTATAACAACCTGCAATCAGCTCCTTCTTTTACACTTCCCTGAAGAAGAGCCTCTGAACCATGACAGCTTCCCAAACAGCAGCCTCAGCTGCAAATCAAGACTGCCTTGCACCTGCAGGGCACAGGTGGCCAGAGGCGGCACTGGACGAGCATCAGTCTTTCTCTACCACACCTTGGGGTCTCCAAGTCAGCAGCAGCCACCTGTCATTGTGTCAGCTTTGGATACAAAGGCAAAACACAGCCATCTCGGTGAAGCAGGTCCAGGCTCATGCCCTCTGCTACTTGTCTGCTCACCCAGTTCAGACGCCCTCTCCCACATCCCAGGCCCAGGAAGTCACCTCCTCCCCTAAATCCTTGACGTGTAAAAGTGTAAAAGACTCACTTGGCATTTAGCCTGTGCCATCCTGTTTCTTCTCTTATGGTTTTTTCCTTTTTTGAGGTTTAAGCCTTTTCTTAGCCTCCCTTCTAAATTCATCCTTTGAAGGGAAGGACTGTGTCTTATAATTAGGGTGACATATAACCTTTTATCTAAACCAAGACATTTCCAAGAGTGGTACTGAGGCTGCTGATGCCTGCTCATATTTTCTTACTCTCACTGCTCTTATACCCTCTGACGTGCTCACTGCTAGCCTGCAGGCTTGCTTTGTTCACTGGAGCAGGCTAGAAAAGCCAGAGTTAACACCATGGGGAGCAGCCCACAGCCAGTGAGCGCCAGAAGTTGGTGGATGCACACTCTCCTCCGTGGGGATGATGACACAGTGCTCTACAGTCTCCTGGAGGCCCCCATAGGGCTGAGCCCCAGCTGCTCACGGTGCCAACTGGGATTGGCTCCTCCTTTCCTCAACGCCCAACCTTTGCTTCCCTAATAAATAACTTACATTCAAATCTTTGTCTCAGGGACGGTCCTGGGCTAATAGGGAGGTCTGGTGAACCTATATAAACGTCTCTTGGTCTGACACTGCCTCACAGGGTGCCAGCCAATGGCACTCACCCACATTTTGCCGAATGAATGTGTGAATGGATAAAAATGCTCTATTGTGCCCCCAGCTAGTTCATGAGAACCAGTTTCTTAAGGCACAGAAAGGAATTAAGCATTTCCCCTGTCCTTCTTACTCCCACTCTCTCAGATAGCCATTTCATGACTTCTCTCCTTTCCTTCAACCTCTGACACCTCCATCCCTATCCTTTCAGTTCATGACCTCACCGCCTATTTCACTGTGACAGACACCATTGAGGGGAAAGAGCTTCCGTATGCTCCCATCACATGCACCTACCCACCTGCGTCTGTGCTGCAGCACTGTCTGCAAGGCCCCCTGCACACACTGTGAAGGCCACTCACTATCCTTGGGAATCTCTGGCCCTGCTGTTTCCCATTCCCTCTCCTCCTCCAGGGGTTTGCTCATTTGTTACCTGCTGGGGAGGCCTTCCTCAGTTAAATTGCACACCCGCCTCCTGATCATCCCCTATCGCCTGCCTAATTTTTCTCCGTAGCACTCCTAACCACCTGAAATCTTACGCATTGGGCTTATCTTTATTGTCTCTCTCCCCTAAAATGTAAACTCCATGAGGGGAAGAGTCTTTGTTTTATTTAATGCATGAAAATCAAAACTCATGAGAAGAAGAAAGGCAGGCAGGCTGGCAGCTGTTTAAAGTGAGAGAATTTAAAAAACTTAGAATGTAAGGTCAGAAATGGACCGTAGAGATTAATCAAATCCAACTCTCTCATTTATAGATGAGAAAATGGAGAAGCAGAGGCTCTCTGGCAGCTGGGTGAAGCGCTGGGACTGGAACGCCTCACTCTCAGATGCCCAGTGTGGGGTTAATTCCATGGCTCATCATTACAGGCCTGGAGTCCTAAATCTCTAGTTCTGCCATGCTTGGGGGGGTTTGCTACTCTCTGTGCGGCTATGTGTTAGTCACTGTTTATTTTCTGTAATGTGGCATTAGCACTCCCATTAGAACTGAAGTCCTCAACATCATGAACTTGAGCTTCTTCCTTTGAAATGCCTAGTGCGTAACACAGTGCTTAATGTCATTGTGAGCTGGAAACCCTGGAAGGAACCCCTGCCCTCCTCTAAGCCCATGACTCTTATAATAGCCGTTGTTTGCTGAACATCTTCTAAGGGCCAGGGGCTTAAGGTACCTTAATGCATCACTCCTGAAAAGTGCCCTGGAAAGTAGGTACCGTGTTCCGTATTTTATGGATGAGAAATTGAGGCTTGGAGAGTTGAGCAACCTGCTTTAAGGTTGAGCGCAGGCCAGTAAGGGCTAAGACAGGGATTTATTCCCACCACATTGTGGAGAGGGAGCCATGAGTGGGGAGTGGAGGAAGGATGTTAGTTCAAAGAGCATACGTTCGCCACCTGCTTATTCCCTGTTGCCTGGAAGTCCTTATAAAGGAACAAGGATGTTCTTTGAACAGAGCAAGCTCAAGAGATCAAGAAGTGGGATAGATTCTTCCCTGAGAGAGAGGTATGACTGGAGTAGAGGAGGGAGAAGAGAGTACTAAGTACTGAAACAAGGCAGGGGCCCAGAGGTGCAAAGGCTTTGGGATGGATGAGCAGAAGCACTAGAGACAAATTCTTCCCAAGTCACAATGGGGCCAACAAATATTGAAGGATCAGTTGGTTGATTACCCCTGGCATATCCCAGTTCAGCCTCAGAAACAAGTCCCAGGTGCCGACTGTCTGCTTGGTTTTGAATTTTAGCCATTACAATGTTCATGTTGGAACCAAATATAGATCCACAATGAGTTGGAACGTTTTGTTTGCAAGCAACTAGCATAGCCCTTAGGATAGCCATAAACAAGCTTAGATATGCTTTGCAGGCTGTGAATCTTGCAATGTCTCCGCTGGAAGTGTTGATTGATATGCCAAGATTCACAAGTGAGCTGCCTCTTCCGGACAAGATAAATTAACAACTTTACAGGCAGGTTGGCAGGGGGAGGCCTGACTTGGTGGCTGCCAAGCTGGAATGGGTCCTGTCCTGTGAGAGCCATGCTTCCACCACAGAAACAGGGTGAGAGGCGTCGGGGATGGGTGAAATCTAGTCCAAACCCCTGGTATCACAGAAGGGAAAGTGAGCTTCAGGAGTGAGAGAGTTGCCCAGGGAAATGGATCTGATTAGAGGCAGGGGTGGAACCAGAAACCCATCTGTGCCCTTTTCAGGAACATTGCTGGGCCTGGTTTCACTGCCTTTTGTGGGCAAACTGAACATGTGTGTGACTTGATTCCTGAAAGCTCAACACCAAGTGCATGGTCTGGACATGCTGTGTCGTTATGAAAGGCGGGACCCTTGGGCAAAGGCTTTAGCGAGAACACCTAAAAGAGGTTTCCATTTTTCTGAACTGGAAGAACTTAAAAGGAAAACATGAGTCAAGTCTCATGACACTGCAGCTCCCGGGACTCATCTAGGGAAGAAAGCAGCTGTTACCTTCATTCTGGAACACAGTACTGCACTATCTCCTGGAAGAAAAGGAATAGATAACAAGTGAAGAGAAAAAGTAGTTTCTTAAAGTAAGATGCTGGGGAGTTCCCTCCCCTGAGCTGCTGTCTTGGTTCAGGTCCTCAGCACTCCTTTCCCAATCTCCTCTTAAAACAATTTAAAAACATATATAAAAATAAAATACAGAGAAAAGCATAACATGTGCCTACCACCACAAATTAGCAAATATTTACTTTCTGTCATTTATACCTCTGTATTTCTCTATTTATGTATATGAAGCCTTATAGATACAGTTGAAGCCTCTTTCCACCTCCCTGCCAAACCACCCCTGTCCCTCCCCACCATGACTAATATCCTGAAATTACTTTGTATAATTCCCAGCTACGTTACAGAATTCCCCTCACACTGACTGTACTTTCTGCAACTTGATTTTTCATGTGACATTATGTTGTCAAGCTGCAGCCATATTGATACACATAGATCTGGTTTATTCTTTTAATTTAATTATTTTTAACTTTATGCCCCCATTGAAGGCCATTGTATTAGTTTTCTAGGGCTTCTATAACAAAGTGCCACAGACTGGGTGGCTTAAACAACGGAAATTTTTTTCTTCTTGGTGCCGGAGTCTAGAAAAGATCAAAGTGTTGCCAGGGTTGGTTTCTTCTGAGACCTTTCTCCATGGCTTGTGGATGGCTGTTTTCTCCCTGTGCCTACCTGTCTCCTAATCTTTTCTTATAGGGACACCAGGAGTATTGGATTAGGGCTCATCCTAATGAATTCATGTCAACTTAACCACCTCTTTAAAGACTCTATCTCCAAATATAGTCACATTCTGAGGTTCTAGGAGTTAGGACTTTAACATACGAATTTTGGGGGGACACTATTCAGCCCATAATAGCCAGTTAGGTGTGCTCTGTCTGTCTCTCGTTCTCTTTTGCTGTAACAGGCAAGGCTGTAATGAACATCCTCGTATATATTCCTGTGAATACATGGGACTGATACCGTGGCTTGGAATCCTGGATGCAATGATGTGCACACTGCAACTTTATTAGATGTTGGCAAGTTGCTTTCCAAAGGAGGCCTATAATTTATACTCTTACTATCAGTGTGTGAGTAGTTCAGAAATGCTCAGTATTATCATACTTCAAATTTTGCCAATCAGCTGGCTATGAAATGATGACATGTTGTAGTGTTCATTTTAATTTCCCTGATTGCCAACAAGGTCTTCACCTTTACACATATTTAGCGGCTATTTGTGTTTTCCGTTCTACCAGTTGTCTGTTCACATCTTTAGTCTACTTTTCTATTCTGCTTTCTTTTTTTAAAAAATCGATCTGCAACAAACACTTGTATGTTCTAGATGTCACTCCTCAGTTGAGTGTAGCAACCTCTTCTCTGGTCTCCTTGCTTTCCAGTGTTGATTCCACTTGCCGGTTTTCCTCCTTTAAGGATCTTCATTCTCAGAGATCACAGGATGAAATTCAGACTCAATATGGTCTTGCAGGCCCTGACAGTGTGGCTAGAACCTCACTTTTCCCTCACCACTCTGCCTACAGGTTGCAACCAGCTGGGACCAGCCCCAGTTCCCAGAACGTACATCGTGCTTATACTTCTGGGTCTTGGTATGTGGCTCCTGCTTCCTGGCAGGCCTGGCTTCTCCCTTGTTAACTGTAGAAATCAGACACGCCCTTCCAACTGCAGTTACCCTGTCAGCTCTTGAGTAAGGTCCCTCAGTCCCGAGGCAGACATGAGAGTTACCATTACACCATTACCAGGACGACTGCTACCCACTGCTGGGGTTGGTTGTTTCACTCTATTTCTTTGGCCAAAACATGAGTCCCACCAAAAGTAAACACTTCCCCTCCTCACTTATTCATCTCCATGTTTTCACTATTTGTACATGGTAAGTCTTCCATGTTTGCTAAATTTTATCTTTTAAATCCTGGAATGTGATTTAAAAGATTACAATAGTTAATGAGTAAGCAGTGGTAATAGAATTGTGTAGCTTATTCTTCTTGTCTGAAATTCACTTATTATTTCTAAGGTCATAAACCTGGGCTCACAAACAAACTCCACAGGGTCTATAATGAGAGAGATGTAACCTAGCAGCTGCACAAGGGCAAAGAGGGAGGAGATTAGGAGAAAGCCATGATGAGTAAGCACTGAGAAGTGGTTGCTATAAATGCTAACACAATGCTGGGATGTAACAATAGAAAAGTAGTGTCTAGAATGAGACAATGGTTCTATTCTTCTCTCATTAGATCACTATTAGAGTGTTGTGTTCTGAGCATCATACTCCAAGAGGGAGGAACACAGACCAACTAGAGTACCTTCAGGAGAGAGGGCAACCAGGAGAGGTAGGGGCTTAGATTCCACAACACCCAAGGGCTGACTGACAGACATCACTAGGGCTGTGTATCCTGGAGGCTAGAAGAAATTCAGGGGGGATAATACGGTCTTCAAATATGCAAGGGGTGTCTTTTGGCACAAGGAATAGAATTGTCTTGTATCACTCCTCGTACAATCAGGACTGATGGAAGGAATTTATAAAGAGATAGATTTCTGCCTAATAGAGTAAGACATTTTAAACATCTAGAGCATTAGAAGATGATTCAGCTGCTTTGAGTGTAAGGATATCTCTATCAGGGGAAGTACTTGTGTAGTGGCTAGATGAACAGTGGATAAGGGATGATGTCCAAGGGGTTCTGGGATCAAATGGAGATGGTGTTTGGGACTGGGTGCGGTGGTTCATGCCTGTAATCCCAGCACTTTGGGAGGCCGAGGTGGGTGGATCATGAGGTCAGGAGATCAAGACCATCCTGGCTAACATGGTGAAACCTCACCTCTACTAAAAAATTACACAAAATTGGCTGGGCTTGGTGGCACACACCTGTAGTCCCAGCTACTCGGGAGGCTGAGGTAGGAGAATTGCTTGAACCCGGGAGGCGGAGTTTGCAGTGAGCCAAGATTGCGCCACTGCACTCCAGCCTGGGTGACAGAATGAGAGTTTGTCTCAAAAAAAAAAAAAAAAAGGGAGGGGCTGGAGTAAAGTCTTTTCCAAAGTTGAGATTTCACAAATTTATGACTTCGAGTCAGATGGATCGTGGGGACCAAAGTCTAAATGTATCTTTGAGTCTTATAAGTGAAATTTACTCTTATAAGTGAAATTTACTTTGATGGGCAGTACCTCTGGCTGATGGTCTTTCACTGCTCTCCCCAAGCCCTGATGCCATTTTAAGCAATTCCATATTTATATAGATGTCCCAGCAAATATGCTGTGCTTCCTGCCTCCAGTGATCTTATCCCCCATTCTCTTGGTTCTTTTCTCACCTACTCGTGTGGCCAGATGCTTGATCAGTGGTCCTCAAACTTTAATGTGCACTAGAAAAATCTGGTAGACTTGTTAAAAACAGATTTCTGGGCTCTAGGGTTGGAACATATCCTCTAGGTTTATGTCATGCAGCAGCATACTGCCTCCCTGGGGCCCAAGTAACTAGTCCAGGGATTGGCATGTGAGTAAATCAGAGCTGATGAGATGTCATGAGACACTTTAGAGCAAATAGCAGTGTTCTTTTCTATTGACCAAGATACTGAAAGGGCTGAAGCTTCTGTCAGAAGGAGACTAGAAGCAAAGTGAGGAAGATCAACATGTAGGAAGAAGGAGCTGAGACGTTAGGAAAACCTTGTTCTAATAATACAACTTGAGCTCTGAATCCGAAAATACCTGAAGCCAGACTGTTCCTGGGCTTTGTCGTTAACTAATTAATTTGGTATTTTGCTTAAGCCAATTTGAATTGGGTTTTCTGTCACCTGAAAGCTCCTGACTGATACAGAACTAAGCATCATTCTTTGTCTATAGATTTGGTTGGGATGGGCTGGTAGAAGAAGTGTGCATAGCTTGTAAAACATGTGCCTCTGCAAAGGAGCATGGCTTCTATCCCAGCCCTAGTGAATCAGCATCTATTTATCATGGGTTGAGGATCTACTAGGTGCCAAAGCATTCGGGCAGATGCTACAAGTGATCAACAGAAATAGGAGATCTTGGTCCTTCCCTTTGAGGGGTTCGTACTCTACCAGATGCAAGACCAAATTAGGAAGACAAGATAATATGGGGCAAGTGTTAAGTGAGTGATGAGGGTTGTAGAAACTTGGAACAGTCATCGTGGCCTGGGGTGGTCAAGGAAAGCTTCATGGACAAGAGGACTTGAACAGAGCCCTAAAGAGGTGACTACAAGACAGGAAAGGGGCTTTATCAAAAGCTGGAACTCCATCTCCAAGCACCTTATATAAACCGTGAGCATTATGCACACCACAGGGTGAAAATGAAGAATTAAATAAAATTTCATGCACTTATACCACATATTATGCTTTAGATGATATAATTATACAGACAGATGTGTCTGGGAAGAAAGATGAAAAAAACCTAAGTGCCTAAGAAGTAAAGACCTTTGGGGTTATGAATACACAAACCCTGTACTGTTACAGTGGCATAAAATGTTTAATTGGATATATTACATGCTTTGAAAGTTGTCAGGTCACATGAGTTTCTGTGGTTCTTCAGGTTAATTCCTCTGTTAATTCTTGAATGGGGCTTAACTCTTCCAACACTGATGGTAGATTGAATCTTTATAGCTTTTCTCTTGCTTTCCTGGGAAAGCTGAGGTAGAGTTAACCCTGAACCCTGCTCTGTGCTCAATTCTGTTTTTGGAATGAGGTTTGCAAGGATCCCATCCATTGGGCCTGCTCTCCTGCCTCCATAACCTGGGAGCCTCCACTTCCTAGGTCCAAGAACCCTTGGGTGGTACCTAAATCTGGTCTTTTCTAGCCTTTTGCCGAGTGACTTGCAATCTTGGTGCCAACTGGTTTGGTTCCCATTCTGAATGGAACACTTGCAGACACTTGCTTTACTTGTTTCTGCTTTACCTAGGCAATGACTTCAAAAGATCCTTGGAGAAAGGGCCATACTATTTTTCCTATGAAACGAATGTCCTGCACCCTTTTCTAGTCACCCAGTGCTTTGTACAGAGTAGGCACTCAATATGAAGTTTGCTAAATACATGGCTATGTCAATTTAATGCTGCTATTAGAGCTTGGAAATTCATCTTATTCCTGGCTGATTAGAATTACTCTTGTAATTCTTGTAATAGTGAAACAGAGCTTGGCCCTTCCCCCATGTCCCATTTTCAGCTCCAGGTGGGCACTTAGAAGCCCCCCTCCCTTGGAATCTCCCTCTTCAGTCACTGTCCCTAGGCTCATATTTCATTCATGGCTGCTCCTTGAATGTGCACTAGCTACTCCTTTTTCCCTGTACCATTGTCACAGTCTTCAGTATGGAGTTCCTGAAAGCCTAGCAAGGTACTCTTGCTTATGTGCCATATGTCATTAGACTAAAAGATGCCATCCCCATCAGCTGAGGGTAGGCAGGGGCACAGAGATGATGGGTCCAGATATTCAAATCCTTGGAAAATAACTGCAAATCCATTAAAAGGGTGTTTTATGGTGACTCCCTCTGGCAAATGTCTGCCCCTGCCGCAGCCTATCTCTGATGCCCGAATTTTCTCTTTTGGGGTTAAAGCACTGTTTCATGTTAGAGTGAAGACTCTTTTCACCCATCACATTAAACTATTATCACATATGATCATCTTTATGCAAATACATTTGTACAGGCTTTCAGGTATACAGATGATGAGAGGGAGGCGGGATGCAGAAGAAGAAGCAGTAATTGGGATACACTGATGCAGTGGAGCATTCCAAAGAGCCAGGGTCAGGCTAGAGGCAGACGGTGCCTGGAGGTCATGGGGTAGGGGGAGGTGTGGCCAGGGAGGATGTGAAGGGGCATTCTCAGTGTCAGTCCTGCATTTGGAGTGAGGGGAGTAACTGAGCCATGGGACCTAGGTCAACAAGCCTCACACAGGCTTTTCTTTACTAGCTCAACACAATTTACCAAATGGGTAATATTTTGGGTGGATCATTTATTGGCAAAACTGTGGTACTTTTTAGGATGAAAGAGGGTGCTATTAATTTCTGTGCTGGGACAACAGGCAAACTTGGATGTACAGTCACCTTAGTAACATCTGCAAGGCTTTGTGAAAACTCTGCTCTATTCCAGACACCTGCAAATGAGAGGCAGAACAATCAAAGCAAATACTTAGCACTTTTAAATGCACCAGGCACTGTACTAAGTGCTTTTGTGACTCATTTAATCCTTTCTGTAGTTACTGGTAATAAAATAACAGATATAATTCTTTATGTAACTAGTATAATATAACAAATAATCCTGTTACACAGATGCAAACACTTGTTCAGCCCACATGGCTGGGCAGAGGTGGAGCCAGAACTCCAGGGCAGGTTGTCTGCTCCCAAGCCAGGCTCTTTGATACCAAGAGAAGAAGAGATGCAGTGCCAAGAGTGTGCCAAATAGGGAAGCAAACTTCCAGCTGGGGAAAACAGTGGGGTCTTCTTGGCAATGGAGGCATTTAGCCTACTCCGTGAAGGAGATAAAAGGAGAAGAGCATTCTGGTGGGAAAAAAAAATGGTGGGATCAAAGGCATAGAAGCAGGAAAAACATGCGCATGTTTGGAAATGGAAAGGATTGGGTTTTGGCCAGAGCATTTTGGAATCAATGATAGGTAACTGTTCTCAAGGGCTTGCTAGGAATTGTGTCTTCTGATTGCCACAGCAACCTTGTGAGGTTGCAGCTATTTTGCTCCCAACTTATGGATGACAGTCTGAAGCTTAGAGAGGTGAAATAATTGGCTGCACGTCAATCAGCTGGTAAGAGGTGGGACTGGGAAGTTTGTCCTGGTAGTGTGACTCCAGAGGGCACACTCTTAATCCTTACACCACCACACCACCTTCTTGTGGGGTGGGTGACACAGGATACCGGAAAAAGATTCTAACTGGGTTGAGAAGGGCTTAACTTATGAACACAGGGTAAGGAAGCAGAGGAGGAAAGGGTAAAGGGCCATCTGTTGATGCTGTGTGCTGCATGAGGAGAATCAGGGAAGCTCAAGTTCATGGGGCTGTGTTAGTTTTTAGTTTGTAGGAGGATGGAGTATTTATTGGTCGTAGGTGTCCTGCTTCCAAATCTAACTCAAGAACTCTAGCAATTTTTCATGAGGCCTACTGTAGGGCTTTAATTTTCCCTTTATGCAAACAAATGAAATTCTCTAAGCAAGGGACTCAAGGACATTAGAATATTAAGTAACTTAGTTGACTCCATCAAGAGGGTCAGGAAGGGAGATGAATGTGTCTCATTACGGACTTTAAAGTGGATAGGAATCTACTGCCACCCAATTCTATTAGAGATTCTGGTTTCCTTAAAGTCCCCTAAAGAGAAGCTAGAAAAGGTAAAGGGAAAAATATCCTTGATGTCTTTCGAATCGAATGGGAAGGACTTCCTTCCTGATGCTGCAATTCTTCAACATTTTCCCAGTCAAAGAGAGGTTGTGGGTCAGTGTTCAAAAGAGTCAGCAATTAAAAGGCTCACTGTCCGCTCCCTCTGATGGAGGTGAGTTCCTATTTTAGCAAACGCTGGCTCCTCCTGAGGTTGAACTGCTGCCAAAAACCAGGTTGTGTCTTCTTCCCATCCCTGGGCTGCGATAGAAAGCTGTTTTGACATTTGCTGTCACTTTCCTTGGGCACCATGCCTGTGAGACAGGACGGTATTCACCTGGCCCAAATGATTAGGATTCTCAGAAGGGTTCGCAGTATCTCAGATCTAATAGCACATGATTACAAGCAATTACATCTTTTCTATAGAGATCAACACTTGGATTAAAAATACCACCTATTCACTAACATTCATGCTAGAGCTATGAGCAAGAATTAGAGAAATACAAATTCTAAGTGCAACTGATAGCTTTGCACCATTCCAAATATGATCAATTGCTGTTCAATTTTATTCTGGTTTTCTATTCTGCTTTAAAGAGAAACATTAATCTCTCATTTATTTATTCCACAAATAGTTAATAAATGCTTCCTGTGTCACAGACTAGCTTTCTGGTGGGGATTGGTGGTGAAAAGGCAGAAAGCATCTCTTTCCTCATGGAGCCTGCAATCCCTAGGGGGAAGAGGCGGCATGAAGTAGACGGCCACACAAGCAACAATTAAAATTGCAATAAAGTCCGCAAAGAGAAGCTCCATGTTGAAGGCAACCAAACCTTCCAGCTTGCAGGCATGACCTGAGTAAAGATGCCTACTACCTAAGTTTTTTTTTCTATAAAACTTCAGGTTTTATGCCATTGTATTGGAAAGGCCATTTCTTGTGCTATTATAACTCTCAGAGGTTGCAGCAAATCTTTTCACTGGGTTGACTTATTTTCCCCAAATGTATGATAAATTCCAGCCTGATTCCTGGAGCATTCAGGAGATGTTTTGCAATGAACCCAGAGAGACTGAGCTAGAGAACCCTCTTTTCCCAACCTGCTGCTTAAGCAGCTGTGAATGGCAGCGAGCCCATCAACAGCTGCTGGAACCACTTCCTCCCAGAGGTTGTAGATGCCATGAACTCAGTTAGAAAAGGCTATTTTCCTTGCATATCTTTGCTATAAATTGAACCTAATTAGGCAAAGAGAAGGATGTTCTCCTCTCCAACATTAAAAAGATGGCACATGAGGTAATGTAGGGTGTTTCTCACGTTACCCAGGAACTTCAGTTTCCTGAGTCCCAGGTCATGGCTGTGTTGCTACCCTCCCATCCCAGGTTCTGAGCCAGCCCAAGAGCATATTCAAGGACAGGTATTAGAATCCCGCTACTTCTAAGTTGTGTGATTTTCCACCTCCGAGCCAGGGTCTGACTGAATGCTATGGCATGCACTCTCAATAGAGGCTCACCAAAAAATAGGGGACCAAAATGCTTCTAGGGCTTGTGTGGCCAGGACCCCAACCAGTGTGGAGACAAAGCAAGGAGGCTCTGCCTCTAGGGGAAGGTGTCAGGGACTCAGCTCAGCAGCTGTGGTTCCCAGGGAGACCTGGCCTATAGGAGGTGGGGTGGATGCAAGTCACTGATTCACCACCACTTTGCAGTGGGATATGAAATATTAGAATAACGGCTTATCCTTTTTAGCTGGCATTGCCCTCTTTTGTAGAAACAGAGGAATGAAGGAGCAACTGCAAGCCTCACTTATCTCCCTGGGCCTGGCCTATCTACAAGGTGATGGCAGCCTAGTCCAGCAAAGCAGAGGCAGGCTTCCGGGTGCCATTGTTTCCTGCCTGCACTCTGAAGGCGAGTGGTCTACGTACCCACTGATTGGAATGCTCTGAGTTCTATCCTGTGCCAGGCACTGTCCCAGGTGTTCAGGACGCGGGGATGACAAGGCCCAGTCCCTGCCCTCAAGATGGGCTTGTAGTGCAGCAAAGGCCTCACCTGATCTGTTTTAGAGTCTGATTACTGAAGCTTGGCATGAGGTAGAGTGAGATCTAGTAGCTCGCTCATCAGCATTTCTACAAGTGAAGACTGAGGATGAACTATGGGATGGGGCAGTGCAGACAGGATGGAGGACTGGTGAGCTGGTCACATGGGTGGGAGATAGCCAAGGGCAGATCAAAATGCTTCTAGGGCTTGTGTGGCCAGGACCCCAGCCAGTGTGGAGAAAAAGCAAGGAGGCCCTGCCTCTAGGGGAGGGTGTCAGGGACTCAGCTCAGCAGCTGTGGTTTTCAGGGAGACCTGGCCTACAGGAGGTGGGGCGGATGCTGGAAGGAGCCTTCAGCTTGGTGTCTGGTGATACTAGGGAATGCAGTTGCTGCAGTGTGACACAGTGATGTGGTAGTCTCAGGCTCCCCAGCCTTCCCCACCTCACAGATTCTGAGGGTGGTTGGCAGTGTCAGCTGAGGCTGCTACTGACATTTCAGCCTGGAAGGATTGGTCTGGGAAATAGAGTGGACCCAGATCTGGCATGTATATTTTGAAGGGCACCTATGAATCCAGTTTTGGGGCTTTGTGGGAGACACTGGCAGAGGAAAAAAGACCTGGCCACAGGCTCTCTAGCTCTGTGGATTCTTCCTCAGAAAACATCAGTGCTCAGTGGTTCCTTTGTCCCCACATCTGAGCACCAGCCCCGATGTCATTCTGTCTCTCTCCTTCCCCAGTACCTCTGCCTGCACACCACTCTCCATCTACTCAGATGTGTGGTAGGCAGAATTCCATGCTGTTCCCATCATAGCTGGCCCTGACATTAGTTCTGTGACTATATTACATTACATGGCAAATAGGATATTGCAGGTGTAATGTAGGTTACTAATCGGTTGATTTTCAGAATGTGAGATCACCTGGGTGGGTCTAACCCAATTCCATGAGCCCTTCTAAATCAGTGTTTTCTCCAGCTGGTCACAGAAGGGGCTTTAGGAAGCTGTGAAATCCAAGAAAGATTTGAGGTGCCACTGTTGGCTTTGGAGGTGAAGGGGCCACATGGAAAGTGGGCCTAGTGGAGATCTAGGTCTCAGGAAAGACTAGTGGAAAGGATGAGGAGGGGCCCTTAGATACCGAAGCAACCCCTGCCTAGCACCCAGCAGAAAAAACAGGGCTCTCAATTGTACAACTGCAAGGAACTGAATTCTGCCAACAGCTTATATGGTCTTGGAGGTGGATTCTTCCCCAGAACCTGCAGGGAAGAGCCCAGCTCAGCCAATGCCTTGATTTTTGCCTTGTTAGACCCTAAGCAGAGAACACAGCTAAGTCCTTCTGGACTTCTGAGCTACAGAAACCATGAAGTAATAAACAGGTGTTGTTTTAAGTTACTAAGTTTGTGGTCATTCGGTATGCAGCATAGAAAACAAATACAGATGGCCTCCTGCGTTGCTGCCAGTCTTCCCTTTTGGGGATGTGAGAACAGCTCACAAACAGGAACCCAGGCCCTAGTACCCTGATGACACCCCACTCCCTCAGGGTCTCAGCATCCTTGTGTAGGATGAAGGGTGGGTGGGTGGAGTGATCACTGACTTCTCTTTCAGTTCCAGTCTCTTCAGTTCTCTCTCTGAATAGCCTGAAATGTTATTCAGTTCCATCTCCTCATTGGGCTTTCTGCAGTTCTAGGTTGGCCGACTGGGCTTCCTCTCCATCCTTTCTGTTTCCTCCTTCTGGGTCTGGGACCCTTCTCCATAGCCTTTCTCCAGTCTCAAGAGCCATTGCTTCTTCTCCAACAGCACAGGCCTGGGCAGCAAGTCTTCAGACATCTCCTGCCCCCAAGGGAGAGTCAGTCCCATGCCCAGCCTCTTTTGTTGCTGTGGCCTCTGTCCATTGTTCAGACCCTTCCTGGATTCTACTCCTTGTCGGTCAAGACTATAATGCCTCTGCCCTGTTACAGCCTGGGCTCCCAATCCCTAGCTGATGGGCTGGGTCCCTCTTTATCCTGGCTCTTCTCTGGCTTGGACAATCGCTGCCCCCAGTATTGGCACTCCTTCCCCCTCCCAGCCTGCCTCTTCCTGCTCACCTGTCTGCTGTGAGGAAATTCAGGTGCAGGGGAACATGCTCCTTGGATATTCCCCTTGGTTCCATGCTGAGGTGAGAGGGTGCAGCCAAGCCAGAAGGTAGCATGGAGTGGCTCAGCCCCATCTATGCTTGGATCAGGGCTGCAAGCTCCCAGAGCATGGGGCAGAGGGTCCTGAGAGTGGGACTGTTTTATCTCCTGAGTACTTTTGACTGAGCCTCTGTCTGCACAGAGGTAAGGGCAGTACCCCTCTGGGGTGTTTGTGAGAGGTCCACAGTCTCTCCCTTGCCAGAGCTGTCTTCCTAAACCAAACTCTGATCTGACATCCACTCATTTACTGCGCAGAAGGCCTCAGGTCTTAGCGAGATGTCCAAGGCAGTTTGTGGCTCCAAGATATCCCCACTCCAACATGAAGTGCACTCTGGGGATGATGCCAACATTAAAGATGTATCACCCTGGATTAAGTATAGGCATTATCAGTCTTTAAGTATTCATGGTTCAACACATAGTAATTTTCTATCACTATATATTCTCCAAAAAAGTAGTTTATCAGCTTCTCACTTCCTTTCCATCTCAGGAATGGAAAATGAAGGAGAGAGTTTTCAGAGGGCACTAGTGGAGATCTAGGTCTCAGGACCCCAGAGCTGCAGGGGACACTGAAGCTCATGTGGTATAGTGTTCTAACGGTGGCTGGCCTCCTGGATGGGTGATTGCTCCAATCTCTCCTGAAGTGAATCCAGCAACAGTAGATTCACTGCCTATCAACTGATGTCACCCATGCCATCTTTGCACACTTGGATGGACATGTCCTCTTTGTACTGAGTTGATTTCTCTCCCTGTAGCTTCCCCACATGGTATAACACTACCCCTTGAGACCTCGCAGACTTGTCCTTCACATTCATTCACTCAACAAACTTGTAGCAAATATCTGTTATATGCTGGGCAAGGTGTGGGGTTTTAGAGAGTAATAAGACTCAGGCAGGGCACCAGTTGCAAAAATGGAGCCCCAGTGTTTGAGGAGGGCAGCTAGCCCTCCCCACGTCCTCTCTTCCCTAATGGGACAATCCTGGAACTTTCTGGAGTCTTTACTGGACATTTTGGAGACCTTTCAAAGAGGAACTCACTGTGGTGGTTCTATTCAAGAACACCCTGTTTACCCGTCAGAAGCTCCCCCTTCCTCCCTCTGCCTTCAGGGCTCTGAGAACAGAAAAGGGTCCTCCAAGGGGCTCTGCTCAGCGAAGAACAGTGGGCTCCTTGCTTCTCATGCTAGATGCACTGTCATTGTTCATGCAGCAAAGACTGTGGAAATACCACAGGCAGCCACAAAACCCTTGCTGTGACTTGGTTTCCTCAACTATGTGATGCTTGAAGAGGAAATGAGCTAACACATGTGGAGTGGGCAGTATGGTGCCTGATGTGAGTAAATGTTCAATAAATGTCAGTATTACTACTGTTGTTCTATCATTATTATCATCCTACTAGCCATGCCTTTAAAGCTGATGGAAAATGAAACACTCACATTTTCCTTTGATGTTCACACTTTTCTTCTCTGTCTCATACTGGGTAGAAGTGGAAAGTTTGCTTCTGATCCTAAGGAATTTATCTTATTAAAACTGGTTCCTCATCTATCTGCTGAGATAATAGAAACAGTACCCATTATTGAGTACTACACGTGTGTCACACATGTCACCTTGAATCTTTACAACAACCCTGAAAGGTAGATGCTATTATCTTCATTTTATAGACTAGGCAACTGGGGCTTCAAGAGATGTAAGTGTCCCAAGGCCTCATTGCTGGTAAATACCAGAGCCCAGAATGCAAATCCAAATTGGTTGTTTCTGCCCAAGTCCATTCTTGTCATCAGTGTATATCCTTTGCTTCTTAGCTGCAAGTCACTCACAAATGGTGGGTTCAGAAAGCCTTGTCTACTCTTGTCCAGGCCACGGCTGAGAGTTCTGAAGCCCCGAAGAGCTCCAGATACAACGTGGTAACAATAAGCCTGGCCAAGCTGTGCAGAGGACCTTGCGGGATGGGAACCATTGAGTGCACAGAAGCTGCAGAGCTGAGAGAGGAGCTCAGACTTGCAGGGACTCTGAAGCCAGACTCCCTGGGGGCAGGACTACCACTTGCCCACTATGTAATCTCTGGGTCTGTCTGTTTGGCTGTAAAATGAAAAATAAAAAATAATATCACTTTATTGGCTGATTGTGAGGATTAAATGAGATGCATTTTATAAAGTTTTTAGTGCAGAGCCCAGTCAGTATTAGCCATTGTTATTACTAGTAATATTATAAGCTTCCAAGCAGGTGAGTGACTGCTGCTAAGGCATGCACTGGCAGCATGGGTCTGGGAGCAGAACTCCCTTCTCCCCTTTTCCTGCCAGGTTTCCATTGCCGGCTCAGCCCGGCTCCGGCTCCAGCCTGCGCATGCGCACCTGAGAAATGCCGCGCACGTTGCCAAGAAACCGCCTTCCCCATCTATTTTAAAACCTTGATAAGCTTTCTGTTTAATGTTTTAAAAGGTTATGTTCTAAAGAGGGGCATGGTTAAGTAAATTATGGCACATCAACCTGATGGGATATTAAACAGCCATTAAAGTGATAATTATGAAGATCGTGTAGGAACATGGAAAATGCTTATGGATTAATATGAGGTGAAAAAAAGGAATAAAAAAATTGGATTACACAGTAATTGCCACTAGCCAACACCACATGCCTGTGAGCAAACATTCTTTCCCTGTGAGGGAAAGAATGGCGTCCTTTAACTTCTTTTATTGTTGTTCTATTGTTTTTATAATGAATAATGGTTGATATCATTGAAATCGTGATTTTATAAATCAAAAACTGCAGAACTCTATTATGTGGCCTGCAAAAGCAGGCACTGTGCTTAAAAGAACCTCCCAGGCCATGGATATGGGTCATTTGCTGCTGTATTTACATTTCATGTTAATAACTGGTAGGGAATGAAGGGAGATTTTGTTTTTCAAGTAGAGCAGATAATTATCCTCCTACCCCACCAGTTACTGATGGTTTTAAGAAGGGGGATGCACTCTCAGAGTGAAGGTGCTTGAATCTAATATTTCTTTTGGCTTCTGTGCTGGGAGGGAGGCAAGAGGGGGAATTAGGGACAGAGACTTAAGTTGGGGCTTAATGTTTTCTTTCCCTCCCGCCTGAGGGGTAGAGGCAGACACAGGGAGCAGGGACATGTGCTCCCACACACCCAGAAGAAGAGAGACCTGAAAGGCCTTGGGCAGAACGAGGCTGAGTGCTGGATGCAAATTAAAGCATGCAGGTACAGAAGAGGGTTGAAGTTTCTCTACTGACCTTACAGGGGCAAAGGAGCTTGGAACCACCGTTTTTTTTCCTTCTTTTCATTCCCTTCCATTGCCTTGCCCCCTCCCTTTTTTTCCATTCTACTTTTTTTTCTCTTCTCCTTGTTGAAATGGGAAAAGTTTCCTTGTTCCCCTGTCAGGGCATGTGATGGGGGTGAGGCTCGCTTCTTCAGTGCCCCGCTGGTCAAACCTCTAGGAGAGCATACAGACAGGCAGGTTGTGGGGCTCTGACCCCATGGCAGTGTCTAGGGGTGAATGTTTACAGCTGAAGCCCCAGTGGGCATGGGCATGTGTCACAGGGTGCTCTTTTAGTTTAGCCATCCGTAGGCAACTTGTGGCAGTCAGCTCAGTTAGAACCCTGCCTTATCACAAGGACGGAGGAATTTCTGTATCCCAGGGTTCTTGCCTTGGTGTGCTGGAAGAATCAGATCACACATGGGCTTGGAGAATGAGCACAAGGTTTTATTGAGTGGAAGTAGCTCTCAGCAGATGGGGGAGCCAGAAAGGAGATGGTTTTCCTCTGAAGTCGGCCACTGGCTGGCTGGACTCTTCTCTGATCACCCTGGCCAAACTCTGCGTCCTTCTGCTGGTCAGGGTCTGCTGGTGTGCTGGCATCTGTCGTGTGCGCTTCCACCGATGTGCTCCCTTCTATGTCCCCTCGATGTCCAGACACTTGTGTCTTCTTCCGCCGACATGTTCCTCTTGACGTCCAGCCGCTCGTGTGTGTGCTCGCTAGGGTCTCGTGGTTTTTATAGGCACAAGATGGGGGTGTGGCGGGCCAGGGTGGTCTTGGAAAATGCAACATTTGGGCGCCAAGGCAGGAGTGTCTGTACTCACCTAGGTCCGTGGGCACAGGACCAGGGGTGGAGCCCTTGCCAGGGACCCGCCGTTCTCTAACCAGCACTTCCCTGCCCCCTTCCGTATCACTGTCATTTAACAGCAGTTTACTGGGCTCCTACTCTGTGCAGACACTATGATCATCACCCAATTTAGAGAGACAAAAAGACAGTTTCTGCCCTCAAGATGTCTAACCTGCAAGACAAATCTGAAAACAAACAATCCTGATAGGTCTGAGTATAAATAATTCAGTGTGACAAAGAAAGTAATTAACTCAGCTCAGAGAAGTCAGCAGAGCTTCCCCAGTCGGTATCCCATCCCAGTATCCTGAGTTGAATAGGAAGGGGAGGAGAGAAGGGTTGGGTTGGGGGACAAGGTGGGGAGGAGGGAAGAGCATGCTCAAAGGCATGGAGGAGTGGGAGGACAGGGCTGAAACCTCTTTGGACCTGTGGGCCATTTATCCCGGCTTCTGTGTCCAACAGGGAGATCAATGAATTGCATGTCTACCTGACGTTATTCTCATAGGTCTGGTGCAACTCAATCCCACAACTATACTTAGGACCCTGTTATAGCTCTGGCATCCAGGAATTTATCAAAACCACTGTGAATCAATTGATGTTTTCCTAGAATCTATGGATGATAGAGTTGGGAGAAGCTTCAAGGAGTAGCTAGCCCCCTGATCATGCTAGCCACCCAGGGAACAGCTGGAAATGGAAGTTAGCCTCAGTTCGGGGTGTGAGGGCACTATTGATTGGGTTCATTGCCCTCATTTCAGAGCTAAGGAAGCTATAGCCCGGAAAGGGGAAGTCCGTGATTCATTCAAAGTCACTGAACAAATAACTAGCTTCTACTCAGTTCTTCTGTCTCTAAACCCAGTAGTCTTTGTAGCACATGAGATCTCTTTTTCCAAAAGAGGGTGGTCTAGCCTCTTTCCGTGCCCATGAACCAGGAGCACATCCCTCTTTGCTCCATTCTTACCTCTCCTCAAATTCAAGGGTGCACAGCTCTTCTTAATACTGTAACACGTAGGCAAGGCGTGGTGGCTCATGCCTGTAATCTCAGCACTTTGGGAGGCTGAGGCAGGCAGATCATGAGGTCAAGAGATTGGGACCATACTGGCCAACATGGTGAAACCCTGTCTCTACTAAAAATACAAAAATTAGCTGGGCATGGTGGTGCGTGCCTGCAGTCCCAGCTACTCAGGAGGCTGAGGCAGGAGAATCCCTTGAACACGGGAAGCGGAGGTTGCAGTGAGCTGAATTCAGGCCACTACACTCCAGCCTGGCAACAAAGTGAGACTCTGTCTCAAAACAAACAAACAAAAACAAAACCAAATACTGTAACATGTAGCTGACAAGCCCTCCTCCACACTCATGGCCTTCATAGTTGTATCACTCCATGGCTTTCCTCTTTCTAGGTTGCCTGGTTAGGACAATGCCTGATCCCCTCCTTCTGCTTGCAGGGAAATGCCTCTGGGCCTCAAGGTCATGTGAACCCTCCCTTTTCCGCCTGTTGCAGCTCCCTCCTCTCTGCTGAGAAACTGCATCTAAGTAAGGCATTCTGGCTAGAGTAAGGAGAAGTGGCAAACTGGGAAGGAATCCAGGGCTCCATTCCTTTTCCATAAATCAGCTCAGAAGTTCCCCAGAGCAAATCCTTCTTGACTCGGGTCTCATCTTTATCTGGCAATGGCAGGCACTTGGAGAGTCTGAATTATATGACCTCTAGCCCCTCCAAAGGTGGGGGCCAATAGGACTCATTTTCTGTGAGTCTGCATGTAAAGGGACGATGGGGACCAGCTGTCGCAGATGAATCCACATGCCTGGGAACTGGGGTATGATGGAGACCAGAACTTGAATGTCATGACAGAAGCTGGGGAAAGAGGCACATAAACCAACATGGACTACAAAGAGCTTCTGGGCCATTTGCCACTTGTTTTTCTATTTTTCTACCTATCAGTCTGTACACTTGCTTTGGCATTTATGTGGTTTCAGAAGGCTATTATCTTGTCAACATTGTTCTACAGCATTGACATTATCTCTTAATTACACAATTACTTTGTTATGTACTGTAGACCTAGTAATAAAACATTTGAAGTGTTCAAGCACAGACAAAAATTTTTAAAATATGATTTGAGTCAAGCCATCTTGTAAAAATCACTAATAAATATCATAAACAGAGGAGACCTCTGTTCATTCCACCACTGAGAGGAGCAAGAGCTAAGGCCCAGGGAGAAGGGATCTGCTGCTGGTCACACAAGTAATTACTAGAATGAGTTTTGCAGACATGAGAGCTCACTGCAGATCACACAGCAACTGAGAGCAGAGTTGGGACTAAAGCTCAGGCCTGATGATTCCTGGGTTACTGCATTTTTCCTTTTTCATAAGTAGGTTATACACTTTTCCATCTCCACCATGTCACCCTCAAGGTCTGTCTAGGCCACACAGTTAACACTGAGTTGGGGAGCAAATCCCCCGAAGCACTGGATTACTCTAAGGATTAGGTCCCACTTCTCCTTGATACTTAGTGGGTTAAGGAACATGATAAAGCCCCACTGGGCTAAATCTGTCCTCTGTGTTAAGGAATTTTGTCTCCAAGAAGTTCCCATTAAGAAGCAAATGACCAACTGGCATATGAAACTATGTGTGCTGTTGGCAATGACTAGTTTATTAGCCAGGAAATTCAGCCTGAGTTTATGGCACACAGGACTGGTGATGGCGGCTGAGGGAGTAGGAGGGAGAAGATACACTGAGTGGATGACCTGGGAAAGACAGGCCAACTTCCAGTACAGATGGGGAATTTTGGAGCTGGGAGCATCCTGATAATAGTCTGAAAGACTCTGCAAAGGGACAAGAGCTACTCTTTGATTAAATTCACCTGTTTTTCATTGCTTGTGATCCAAGTCTAAACTGAGCAGGGCTGGCACTTGGCAGAACTCCCCTGCAGTGACTATGGAGAGCCCTGCAGATCCATTACTTTCTATCTCTGAGCTTGGAGACAGCCTTAGAATTCTTAACTAAACTTCCACAGTTTTCTCAGAAGAGGATACTTATTTAATATCTGTCATGTATTGAATTGTGTCTCCCAAAAGATATGTTGAAGTCCCAATCCCTGGTACCTGTATGTATGACCTTATTTGGAAATAGTCTTGGCCGATGCAATCATGTGAAGATGAGGTCATACTGGATTAGGGTGGGCCCTAAATCTAATAACTGGCATCCTTATAAGAAAAGGGACATTTTGACACACAGGGAGATTTCCGTGTGATGACACAGGTAGAGTTTGCAGTGATGTCTCTCTAAGCTCAGGAATACCAGGATCTAGAAAGAAGCAAGAAAGGATCTTTCCTTAGGGTCTTCAGAGAGAGCATGGCCCTGATGGCACCTTGATTTTAGACTTTGTGCCTCCAGAACTATGAGAGAATTAGTTTCTCTTTTTCGAAGCCACCCAGTGTGATACGTTGCTATGGCAGCCTGGGAGGTGAATCTACCATCTCTGGAAATTGTCTGTCTCTTGTCTCTGTGTTTCCCATCTCCCTTTCTCACGCTCTTGTGGTGTCATCTCTCCCTGTCCCTGACGTCCTCCTCCTATTCCCCACCTGAGTCCTTCTTGCCCGTCAGGTGCAGCCTAAATGGCCCTCTTCTATGACGTCTTTCATGATCCTGTCCAATATGCCTTTGCCCTTTTCTGGCCTGCTGCAGTGTTCTCAATGCTTGTATCTCTGTCTAAACTCCCACAGCAGAGGGGGGTCCCAAGAAGAGGAAGGTGAGAGAGAATGCAGACAAAGACATCTCTGTGGGCTTCAGCATTCTGCCTTTGTTCATCCCAGCAGTACCTGGGAGTGGGCGGTGGGCAGTGGTGGGAGGACCCATTACTCCTTCAAAGCATAAAGCAGTTTCTTCAGATAAAGGTCGTAAAATTTCACAATAGTGTATTATTATTATTATTATTATTGTTTTCTTTTTTTACTATAAGTTCTAGAGTACACGTGCACAATGTGCAGGTTTGTTACATATGTATACATGCACAATAGTGTTTTTTAAAATTTTTTATTATACTTTAAGTTCTAGGGTACATGTGCACAACGTGCAGGTTTGTTACATATGTATACTTGTGCCATGTTGGTGTGCTGCACCCATCAACTCGTCAGCACCCAACAACTCGTCATTTACATCAGGTATAACTCCCAATGCAAGCCCTCCCCCCACCCCCCTCCCCATGACAGGCCCCGGTGTGTGATGTTCCCCTTCCAGAGTCCAAGTGATCTCATTGTTCAATTTCCACCTATGAGTGAGAACATGTGGTGCTGGAAACCATCATTCTCAGCAAACTATTGCAAGAACAGAAAAACAATAGTGTTTTAAGAGCAGAGGTTGTCTAGCTTCCTCCTTGCCTCAATTCAAGGTGTTTCTTTTTTTAATTAATTAATTTTTTTTTGAGACAGCATCTCACTGTGTTGTCTGTGGTCTGCAATTAAGAACTTTTGTGTTATATGAGAAGTCACCTGTTTGAGCTGCACTGGAACCTGGGCTGGCTTATGTTGGCTTTAGTAACCTTGGAACAAATAATAGAATTTAATTTAAAAGGGCTTTTGAGAAAACCCATTGAGAAGAATTGATCAGGAAACCACTTACTGGTGAACTGGCTAAGAAGGATGGGTTAGAAAGGAGGCAGGCAGGGCCAGAAATATGATGAGCCATGTCTGAGGATCAAGGAGGGTGGGGGTGGAGCGGTGCAGAACTTTGGTGGAAGGGAAGAGTGTTACCTAACTAGACCTGTGAGTATAAAAACAAGGGCTCATCCAGCCAAACAGCTAAACAGATGAAAGCTTCATATTTCTTTTGGGTGGATTCCTGGTTGTGCACTGACCTCTGGGAGGAGAAGTCAAGGAGTTTGGGGCTTGGAGGAAGGGCCCACAGGGACAGGGGTTTTTGTCCTTTGCCTCTGTGGCACTCCTTCCTCTCTGTGTTCTCTCCTCTTTTGGCTTATAGTTCAGGACCTGCCTGCATCCCCTGTTCTGGCTTCTAAGCAATAGCTGGTGACTTCTCCCCAACATTGGAACTTGCCTTCACAGTGCCCCCAGTCCTTAGGGTGGCTAGTTAGCAGATGCCTGACCAAGCATTATTAGTATCCAGGCCCTGTGACTGCCTTGGGGGTTCACAATAGGAGCTCACAGGCTAATGAAGAGGCGATTGCGAGGCAGTCTAAAAAGCGCTATAACAAAAGTATGGGGTATGTATGACATTGAGGAAGGGTTGTCAGTCACGGCAGTTCACAGGAAAGGTAAACAATTAGGTGTGTATATTATAGAGGTCAGGAGATTGAGACCATCCTGGCTAACACTGGGAAACCCCGTTTCTTTTTTTTTTTGAGACGGAGTCTTGCTCTGCAACCCAGGCTGGAGTGCAGTGGCCGGATCTCAGCTCACTACAAGCTCCGCCTCCCGGGTTTACGCCATTCTCCTGCCTCAGCCTCCCGAGTAGCTGGGACTACAGGCGCCCGCCTTGTCGCCCGGCTAGTTTTTTGTATTTTTAAGTAGAGAAGGGGTTTCACCGTGTTAGCCAGGATGGTCTCCATCTCCTGACCTCGTGATCCGTCCGTCTCGGCCTCCCAAAGTGCTGGGATTACAGGTTTGAGCCACCGCGCCCGGCCCGTGAAACCCCGTTTCTACTAAAAAATACAAAAAACTAGCCGGGCGAGGTGGCGGGCGCCTGTAGTCCCAGCTACTCGGGAGGCTGAGGCAGGAGAATGGCGTAAACCTGGGAGGCGGAGCTTGCAGTGAGCTGAGATCCGGCCACTGCACTCCAGCCTGGGCGACAGAGCGAGACTCCGTCTCAAAAAAAAAAAAAAATAAAATAAAATAAAATATAATACTAAAAATATTCAAATAATGCAAGAGAAGGCAGGAAAGGGGAAACAGGAGCAAGAAACAGGGGAAAAACTAATGAAACAATAGATCTAAATTTAATCATGTCAGTTAAATGACATAGAATCACATGAAATACAAATGCTCTTAACACACCGAGAGTGTCAGAGTGGAAAATAACAAGAAAACAACATCCCACCTCTATGTTGTCTATGAGACAGACTTTAGATATAAAGATACAAATAGGTTTAGGTTAAAAGTAAATAATGGAAAATATATACCATTCAAACAGTAATGAAGTGATATAAAGTGGCGTGGCCAATATGGAAAAAATCTGGTGGTTCTATTTAAAATAGAATTATTATACAATCTAGCAATTTGACTTCTGGGTATAGATCTAAAAGAATTGAAAACCAGTTCCCAAGAGATATTTGTACTCTCATGTTCACAGCATTATGTACAATAGCCAAGAGGTAGAAGCAACCCAAATATGCATAGACAGCTGGATGGATACATGAAATATGGCTTAGCCACACAGTGGAATATTATTCAACCTTAAAAAGGAGGGGAATTCTGCTACAACATGGACGACTCTTGAGGAAATTATGCTAAGTGAAATGAGCCAGTCAAAAAAGACAAATGCAGTATAATTCCATTTGTATACGGTGTCTAGAATGGTCAGATTTATCGAAGAAGAAAGTAAAATGGTTGATGGGGCTGTCGGGAGGAGAAAATGGGTGAAATGTTGCTTAATGAGTACAGAGTTTCAGTTTTGCGAGATAAAAACGTTCTGGAGATGGGTTGCGCAACTAAGTATATGTGAATATACTTAACACCACTAAACACTATTGAACACTTAAAAATGACTAAGATGGTAAATTTTATGTGTAGTTTACTATAATTTAAAAACATCGCTGAAGTGGTTAGATTAATATCAGAAAAGATAGACTTCATAACATGGAAAGTTACCAGGGATAAGAAGAATACTACAGAAGAGCAAAAGCGTCAATTCACCAAAAGACATTACAATTCTAAACATGTATGAATCCTACCATAAAACCTGAAAATAAGTAAAGCAAAAATTGACAGAACTGGAGGATGAAATAGAAAACACATCATAGTTGGAGACTCCGACGTGCCTCTCTCAGTGATTGATACAACTAGATATAAAATCAATAAGGTTATAGAAGACCTAAGCAACTCTAGTAACCAGCTTGACCTAATGAACACTTTTAGACAAAGTCCATAGCAGAATACTTATTCTTTTTAAAAGTGACATTCCGAGTGTACAACAGGTCCTTCCAGCCTTTCTTTCTTCTTTAGCTCTTCATTCATATAATTATTTCTCTCTTCCTGTCTCTTTCTCTCTCCCCCATCTACTGCTCCCTTTTCCACTTATTTTGTTACTCTCTTCCTTTTCCTCCAATCTCATTGCTTTTTCTCTTTCTCCTACCCTTTAATATATTCTATCTAGTACTAATTTCATACAATTAGATGCTTACTGTTTTTAATTTAAAAACGAAGTGAATGTTTTCTTAACGAAAAATAAACAGTTTTAAATTAAGTTGACTTTTTGTGTGTGAGGTGTTGAGTTGATTTCTCCCCCTAGATCTGGCCCTGACTATTTGCTTTAAATTACTTTGGAAATTCATAGCAAGACCATTTATGACTGCAGTTGCTGGGAAAGGAAGGCTTCCTGGAGGAGGTAGAATTTGGAGTTAGATAAAGCTTGGATTGATAAGGGTGGTTTAAGAGGAACTCCATTTTAGTTTATCTCTCTGTGTTCAAAGCATGTAAATGATCTGTTTGTTCACATGGCATCGAATGAAGTGAATGCATAAATGTGGGCACCCCTCCTTTCTCCATCTCACAGCTGCCATTTTTGGGGAAGAATCTCTCCTTTCTTAAGTGGCCTTTCCCCTCACTTTTCAGAGCCAGGCCATCTGTGATAACTAGATTTTCCCCTGCTGGAACTCTCCATTTTGCCTAACTGCTTACCATTGTCAGGTATGCAATTAGCTTCCCACTTCTCTGGGAGCTGCCAGCTCATTATTTGTTTGTCTCTGGATGCCCTGCAGCCTCTGCTGCTCTGTCTCACTGGCCTTGGATCAGGCTCCTATGCATGACCTGGCAGCATGCCACCTGCTTCCTGAGGCTCCTGGAGACCTCTTCCTGTCCTTCTGTCTCTCTAAGTGAGGGATGCTTTCCTCTCTTGGACTGGGAGGCTGCTTTCTTAAGCACCTTCTGCTGTCTCATTGTGTGTGCATGTGGATGTTTGCACTTATGGAAGTGTGTGTGCATGTGCCAGAGGAGGATGTGCTCATGAAATAATAACCTGACCATGCAGCTTAAATCGACAGCATATGCTTGGTGGTACAAATGAAGACCCATCTGGAATCTCCATCCCAGCCTACTACTTCTCACAGGGCCAGTCTGTCCTGTGAGTTCCTATATGTTTATCAGTTTCACATAGAATCTGAGCTGTGATTTGCAGGGACCCAGGAGGATCTCTCTACTCCAAAACTCCACTGGGGCCTGAAGTTTTGCCATTGGCATTTCTTAATTTGGGTTGAGCATTGCCTTCTAGAGACTCCCTTTTAAAAGTGCAAATACTTCTGGAAGGAGGCACCCAGAGCCAGAAAGATGGGGTATTATAAGATTAATTCCCTTCATATTTTTACAGACAAGGAAGGAAAGCTATGTGCCGGTGATGTTTCTGAGGTCACCTGGCAAGTACCTGGCAGAGCCCTGGTTCATTAGTCATCGCCTACCTGAATCACAGGGCACCACCTTCGCAATGTGCCCTAAAGGCATTCACCACAGTCTTCTTCACCTAATGGGGCCGTTATTGGGAACATGATGGGCAAGACCAATTGGAACAAAAGGTACTGATAATGTTGATAAATTTGGACTTTTCCATAACTTAGGGAACTGGTTTTCTGTCTAGACCAGTGCTATTCAATGGAAATATAATGTGAGCGACAAACATGAGCCATGTATGCAATAAAAAACTGTCTAGTAGTCACATTAAGCAAATAATAGGAAAAAAAGGGAAAAAACAAAACAGGTAAAATTAATGTTAATAATTTATTAAACTCAACCCAATATTATAAAAATATTATTTTAACATGTACTCTAAAAATGCGCTTTTAAAAAAATTAATGAGATATTTTGCTGTTTTTTTTTTAACAAGATCTTTGAAATGCAGGTGTATTTTACATTTAAGCTCATCTCAATTTGCACTAGCCACTTCCAGAGTTCAATAATAGCACATGTGACTAGTGACCTCTGTATTGAATGGCAGCTCTAAACCATCCCTTTAGGAGGATTCTCTACCTATCCCTCTGACCAAGGCATTGTCTGCACATGCCTTTCTCTTCCAGACCTGATGTTCACAGGCCTGTAGGTACCATAGGAACCATCCAATCTGAGGACTTCACCTTCTATCCCATAGAATCCTCAGAGATGCAGACAGGGGTGGCAGATTGGGGAGAGGAAGGGTGCCTGTGGCTTTGCTTCCAGTCATGTGCATTGCTGTTATATGGGTGCCCTGATGAAGATCTGCAGATTACCTTATCAAGTGTCACCTAAACTAATCCCCACAAAAGAACAAACTGCTTAAAGATATCCCTACGACAAAATAATATCTGTAAGGCAAACCCAAGTGGATGGTGAGATATAGCTGAACTGGCATTTTCTTACTCCCATGACAAACTCTTGGTCAGCAGTGTGAGGAAACTACAACAGCAGTGGTAGAGCCAGCTTCTACATTTCAAAACTATCAGTAAAGTTATATGAAATGTGAATGTATATCCACCGTCATTAACAAAGAACTTCACTCTAAGAATGGTTTATGGCTTGGTGTATTAGTGTGTGGTATGTCTAATTTGTTGCATATGTTTTATCATGTAGGCAATACATTTGTTTCATAGGTGGACACAATTTAGACATAAATACAGACTTTGAAAACATTAGTTGAATCAGGTCACTCTGCTCAAAAGCCTGCAACGGCTCCCCACTCCGCTCAGGGGAATCCCCAAGGCCTATGATGGCCAGTGGGTACCTCACCATGTGCCTGCCTCACCATGTTTCTGATGCCATATCCTACCACTCTCACTGCCTTTCTCTCTGCTCCAGCCACACTGGCCTTTTTGCTGTTGACCATTTTTTTATTATACCCACGACAACAAAATCCATTCAGTTTTGCACAATTTTGAACTTTTTAGAAGTGCAGTCATGCTGTATAAATTCTGCTATCTTAATCAATTTCATATTCTGAAGATTCATCCATGATATTGTATGTATCTATAATTCATTCATTTTCACTATTGTATAGTATTCCAGTATGTAATTGTACCTCATTTAAAAAGACATTCTCCCACTGTAGCTTCTAGTTGCTTTTTTTCTGTTCAAACTGGGCCACTATGAACATTTTGTCTTTGGATGTGTGTCCTAGGCTCATGTGCCCACATGCACTTAAGTCATAGGTGTACACATTATGTACATGCCTTTTGTCACTACCTTTATATATGCTTGTCAGTAAGCTTGGAATCTCTTCCTTCTCTGCCAAACTCCTGCTGGTATTTTAAGACCAACTCTCATGTCATCTTTTTTGAGGAGCCTTCCTCTCTGTGTCTTGAAACTTACCATTTGTCAAAAGATACAATTTCAACACATTGAGTTTAAAGGTGTGATTGGCTTTTATTAGCAATTCTTGAATCAGGCAGCATCCCTTCTAGAAAACATATATCAGCTCTGATGACCTGAGTAGAGGGAATTGGCTTTACAGGCAGAAAATGCTGAAGAAACCAAAACCAAGGAACTTTTTCAAACCAGACTTTTTCAAAGTTGTGGGGTTCACAGAGAGGACTTCTTTATCATGCCTGCTCAAGTAGACTGCCTGGTTGCTGTAAATCTTCCTTCCTTCCTTCCTTCCTTCCTTCCTTCCTTTCTTTCTTCCTTCCTTCTTTCCTTCTCTCTCTCTCTTTCTTTCTTTCTTTTTCTTTCTCTCTCCTCTCTTTTCCTTTCCTTTCCTCTTTCTCTCTCTCTTTCTCTTTCTCTTTCTCTCTCTCTCTTTCTTCTTTTTCTTACTACTAGCCCATTTTAAAGGTATGTTTGATTATGTGGTATCTAGCATGAGTGGCTCCATTGTGATTTGGTCTGGTCTCTTGGGGCTTAGTGCAGGAGCTCACCAAAACAATGGCCATCCATACATTTTAGCACTTGTATGTGATGCATCCTAGCATACCTCTCTCTCATACCTCTGTACATTAAGTGTAGTGTATTTCTCTTAAGTAACCTCTGCTGCTATTATTCCATTTAGGCTGCTGTAACAAAATACCATAGATTGGGTGGCTTACAAGCAATAGAGATTTATTTCTCACAATCTGGAGGTTGGGAAGTCCAAGATCAAGGTGCCAGCAGATTCAGTGTCTGGTGAGGACCTACTTTCTGGCTCATAGATGGTGCCTTCCTGCTGTGTTCTCACAGAGGGAAGGGGTGAGGGGGTTTCTCTTGAGCCTCTTTTATAAGATCATGAATACCATTCATGAGGGTTCTGGCCCCATAACCTAATCACTTCCAAAAGCCCCACATCCTAGTACCATCACTTAAAGCGGTTAGGATTTCAACATATGAATTTGTAGGGACACACACATATACCATAGCATCTGCTTAAAGCCCAAACTTCTGGCTTAAGGCAAGCTCTCTGCTCACCCTCTGATGCATGCTAATCAATGTCTGAGGCCCAGTGAACTTTTACGGTTGACCGGCTTCTAGCTATCACTTCTGCTGTCACCTATTGAGTTAGACACATACCATGAGCTCCGAAACCTGCCTAGCCTAATTCCACCTGTTATAGTAGTTGCACGATCTAACTGAGTGCAGCACAGACCAATGAAATACAGGGGAAAAAGAGTGAGAGTTGTTTTTATACAACTTAAAAGTTGAATGCTTCAGGAAGACACATGGAAAAGCTGATGCGTGAAGGGGTTTGAGAAAGCTCATTTTCATGAGATGCTATTATGTGGTCATGTGTATATCTCCTCAAGACTGAACTCAAAGACAGAGACCATGGTGGCCCCACCTTTGTGCCTCATGTTCCAACCGATGGCCTGAGATAGAGTAGGAGTTGATGAATGGATGTTGATCAAGAAATGAATGAATAAATCAATGTTGAGATTTTAAAAGGGAGAAAAGGCTCCCTAAATATGAGTCATGAAAACAAACTGCTGGAAAATTAGGTGTGGGTGAAACAACTGTAAAAGATTGGAAAACAACCTGTAAAAATCTCAAGGTTTTCTGCACTTGAACTGCATTAGCAAGTGTCCTTAAATTCTCACTCCAATTTAAAGAAAAAGAAATAGGCAACTCATAGTCTACACGTTATGGATGTTGTTTGTGAATGAAAGAGGACATGGAAATTCAACTAGCAGACCCACAACCAAAGAAATTATCTTGGCCTTTTAAGGAACAGGTGAATTAGTACGTGTGTGTGTGTGTGTGTGTGTGTGTGTGTATTTTTTAAGTTGAAAAAATGTTTAAGGGGTGTATGTTAGTAGAGTCACAGCAGGGAAAAAATTACATGCTCAAATTAGATACTTTGAAGAGGGTTTAATAAAGTAAGAGGATTGCTTATAAAACTGTGGGTAGAAATTAGGAAAACTACAGGATAGGACCTCAAGTTGGGGGAATGCAGAAAGGCTCCTGACAGCAGCTGAGCTTCGGGATGAGGGAGGCAGCCAGTGTGCCAAGGTGCTGCAGGAGGGAAACGGAATTAAATGCCCTGGCCTCTCCCTTCTTTCTTCCTGCAAGCTTCTACTAGTGTCTCTTATTGTACAAACCCAACAGGAAGGAAGAAGGAACAGGAGTCCGTTGATGCAGTCCATAGAGTTGAAACCCCCAGTGTAGAAGGCAGACAGAGAGTGGAGGAGAACGGATCAGGGGCAAGTGGAAGTTGTCTAGCATGGTAGGAATTTTTATGATTCTCCACTTTGATATTTTCGATTTTCTGACAAACTGAGTTTAAGTCCTGCCAGATTCAAGGGCTTCTACTTTGTTACTTTTTGTTTTTTGAGACAGTCTTGTTCTGTCAACCAGGCTGGAGCGCAGTGGTATGAATATGGTTTATTGCGGCTTCAATATCCTGGGTTCAGGCGATCCTCATGTCTCAGCCTACTGAGTAGCTGGGGCTACAGGCATGTGCCACCACATCTAACTAATTTATTTTATTTTATTGTAAAGACAAGGTCTTGCTATATTTCCCAGGCTGGTCTCGAACTTGTGGGCTCAAGTGATCCTCCTGCCTTGGCCTCCCAAAGTGCTGTGATTACAGGTGTGAGCCACTGCACCTGGCCTCTACTTTATTTGTTTTCATGTTTATCTGTTCCACTAGACTGTGACTATCTAGAGGCAGGGACTCTATCTTGGGCATCTTTGGATCTCCAGGCCTGGCCCAGGGCTTGGCATGAGGAAGAAACTCAATAATTAGTTGAATAAATACTGAATACATTGTAAGAAAAATTACTTGTCAAAAAAATCAGTAACCTAATACTTATTCATTTAAGAAATACTTGTTGAGTTCCTACAACATGCTGGATGCTGTTCTAAACAGAGAATATGGTGGTAAACAACAAGGCTACAGTCTAGTGATGAAGGCATCCAACAAATGCTTTCACTCATTCAACATTTATTGAACCACAACAATGTGCCAGACACTGTTCTAGATTCTGGGGGTTCAATAATGAACAAGATAAAGCCACTGCCCTCACTGAACTTGCATTTGAGTGAGTATGTTTTGCCCTTAAGTAGCCATCTTTAAAGTTGAAGGTAAGCACAGGGGTACCGGTTTTTTAGAAAGCAAAGCAGGTCTGTGGCTCCTGATAGATGAGAGGCAAGCAGGATGCCACTGTAGGTCATGGAAAGACAATCCCCTGAGCTGGATGGAAGCCACAGCTTGGAGTGAATGTCCTTATGAGTCAAGGGTGTCCTTGCTAACCACATCTGATCCCTTGGCATTGGGGGATTGGGATGGGTCCCAAGTAAGAAAATCTGAGCTTTTCACACTTCTCCAATGACAAGGCCTTACACACAGTAGGTCACTTAATTTCTGTGGGATTAAGTGACTCTTACCAGTCATTTATCAAGATGTGGGCTCCTAGAAATGGATCTTGAGAGATGAAGGACTAGTTGGACCCCAGTGGAGCCCTGGCAGAGGAAGGGGGATAACATTGCCTTGTTTAGATGCTCTGGATTTTTTTAGAGCATGTGTCATTGGCTGTGTATGCTGGAGCCAGCCTTTTCTGGGAAGCTAAAGGGTAGACTGAACACAGCCTTGTATCATAATAATATTCCCCATTCTCCTAAGCCTTGGGAGTCTGTATTCCTCTTATGTGTAAGTACCAAATTGCAGGGGAAATGGTATTTCTCTGCATATAAGGAAATACCTTCCATGGGATTTTCCAGGGATGGGAGGCTGGATTCTGGTTCTACATTTCTCTCATCTTGGTGTGAGGCCTTCAGGACTCAGCTGGATGAAGTAATCTCTTAGTGTCCCTTTCAACCTCACCATTCTCTCTCTTGAGACATTTCTCTGATTCCCAGGACTTTGGCCATTGCAGTTGGGTTGCTCCTTCTCTCTCGTGTGTCTTTGGCCACCAAAGAAGCTCCTGTGAATCAGCAGGATTGGTTTTAAGCATTGGTGTTTGGAGACAGCTGCGTACCCAGTGTGATTTTTGCAGGCTCAGGGAAGGGACTTTCCTCCCTACGCAAGTCCCAAAATACCTCCTTTATCAGTCTTTTGGTGTTTGGGATTGCTTTACTGTGGACAAAGCCTTTCATTCCACAATGAAGGATCAAAAATAGAAATGAATGCACATGTGTTTGGCATTGCCCGTAACAAGCTGTTCTTGGCCTTCATGCTGTTGCTCGTGCTGTGCCCTCTGCCAGGAATATCCTCCCCATGCCCTCATTTCCCTTATACTGATCCTTTAAGAGTCAGTTTAGGCATTTCTTACCCTAGAGGATGCCGTAATTGGTTTCTCTTGATTGCAAGAAACATGGTTACTCAGAGTAGCTCAAATAAAGGCTGGTTGAGCGGGGTTGTGACACTCAGAACATGAACCCCAGGATGAAGATGAGGAGGGGACCTAACTATCTGCTTCTACCATCTGTCTCCCCTAAATAGGCTTTCAGATCTTGAAAGTAGGGGCTATGTCTTACTCGTTTTTGAAAGCTCAGACCTAGCACAAAGTCCACCTCTTAATAGATGTTTGTTGAATAAATGAATGAATGAATGAATAATTGAATCCTAAGTATGGATAGAAGATGTGGGCTCTGTCTTTTAGGTATTTATAGTCTAGTTGGGAACTAGAAAATAGGTAAAACGTTAAGTAATATAAGAGATAAGCGGTGCAAAACAATGGTTAAAAACTGGTACGAAGCTTGCAAGATGAACACATCAAAGGCATTTTAGGGGAGATAAGATTTAGTTAGCAAATAGCCCTGAGAAAGACTTCAGTTCATACTCACATGCAATTGACTAAGATGTTTGTGAGTGCAGAACACAGACTTTTAGTTGATAAATTGAAGTGAACATTGAACTAATGTATAATTTCCTAAAGTGTCCCACAAAGGGTGACTAGGGACAGCAAAAGGGAGCCAGGGAAGCCTCAGAGTAGGACTCAGGGTCCTTGTTACTTGACCAACAGCTGGCCTGCTGCATCAGGTGCCTTAGATCCCACGCCAATGCCCCTGGACTCATGAGTGACCCTTGTGGCCTTATCTTAGTGGCTGATCTGACAGGCAGAGCAAGGTGTGTGCTTTGCACCTGCTGAGTTACTGCTAGCTTCCTGTGGTGGATAAACAGGCAGGCCTCTGGGCAGCCCTCAGGACTCTACAGTGAACAAAGAAAGTCATTCAGATGTTTCCAGATTGTATTGAGTTAAATCAAAGGCCAAGAGAGCAGAGGTCTTTGCAGTTCTTTGTTTTAGAGGCTGGCCCCTGGGCGAGTCCCTTATCATACTCTCTTCTATTTAGATGTGTTTCTTTGAGACTTCCCGCAGAAAGTGATGCCCTTTGACAGGCTCCCTCGGCTTGCCAAGGATAAGCAGTGAGCAGTTGTGAGGGATTCCCTGGGTCTGTTCTCCCATAATGTTTATTGTCAGTCTTGCACACCTGAAACTTCATCTTTTCTTATACTCAAAATAGAGAAAGTGGGAGCCTAAGTGAACCCACTGAGCCTAGCCCCCTCAATGAGGAAACTGAGGCTCAAGAAAATGAATCTTTCTTCATGTTCATGTAGTGCTTTGAGTTTATCCTGTTTTGCCACATATGCTCACATGGTTTTCCATTTCCTTCATTAGACAGCCCTTTATGAAGGGCCTACAATGTGCCAGGCCCTGTTCTAGGCATTGGATGGGTGTATGGGTTTGGCTGCAAGTAACAATACTCAGCCAGTAGTGGCCTGAACTCTTACCAGAAAGGGGTCCCAATCCAGACCCCAAGAGGGGTTCTTAGATCTTGTGCAATAAAGAATTCAAGGCAAATCTACAGAGTAAAGTGAAAGCAAGTTTATTAAGAAAGTAAAGGAATAAAGAATGGCTACTCCACAGGCAGAAGAGTCCTGAGGACTGTTGGTGGCCCATTTTTATGGTTATTTCTTGATTATATGCTACCAAGGGGTGGATTATTGATGCATCCCTTTTTTAGACCATATAGGGTAACTTTCTGAAGTAGGGTAACTTTCTGACGTTGCCTCGGCATTTGTAAACTGTCATGGCACTGGTACGAGTGTAGCAGTGAGGATGACCTAAGGTCACTCTCATTGCCATCTTGCTTTTGGTGGGTTTTAGCTGGCTTCTTTCCTGCAAACTGTTTTATCAGCAAGGTCTTTGTTACTTGTATCTGTGCTGACCTCCTATCTCATCCTGTGACTTAGAATGCCTATCTGGGAATGCCACCCAGTAGGTCTCAGCCTTATTTTATCCAGCCCCTATTCAAGATGGAGTTGCTCCAGTTTAAACACCTCTGACAAAACAATGCAGACATTCACTATCTCATCTAAAATAAAAAAGAAGTCCAGGGCTGTGGTCCTTAGAGGCTGTAGGTTCCGCAGCTCAGCAGTGCCATCAAGAACCATTCTTGGTGCATCAGTGATATCTCTCCTCAGATGGCAAGATGGCCATCACAGCCCCCAACAACATCCTAATATCCTAATGCTCAAAGACAGAACAGGGACCTTCACTTTGCTTTTTTTTTTTTTTTTCATAGGGGAAGAACACCTTTCCTAGAAGTGCCCAGCTGCCTTCTCATTATAACCCAGTGACCGTATCTGGATCACATTCCTGTTTCTAGACCAGTCACAGGCAAACCAGAATGGGATGCCATAACTGGCTGCCTTGGGCCAATTGTGATGTGCTGTTCATGGGAAAAGCAGTGAGTCTATCATGTCCACTAAGAGCCGAGGCTCTGGAGCCTGATGGCCACAGTTCAAATCATGGCTCCATCACTTCTGAGTTACATAACCCTGGGCAAAGGAGCTTAACCTTTTGTTCCTCAGTTTTCCTATTTGTAAAATGGTGATAATGATACTTCACAGGTTGATGTAAGGATTAAATGTTTAATGTACATAAGGTGCTTAGCACAGTACTTGGCTCCTAGTAAAGGGTAATTACTAATTATCTATTGTATATTTCAAAGGAGCTAGAAAATAGCAATTCAAATGTTTCTAGCATGAAGAAAAGACGAATATTTAAGGCAATATCTATCCCAAGTATAATGATTTCATCTTTACAAGTTATTCAAATGTGTTAAATTATCACATGTATCCCCAATGTATGCACAACTATTATGTATCAATAAAAAATAAAATTGTTTAAAGTTAAAAAAAAAATAACCATCATCCTCAAGACTGAGCAATTTCTTGCTTGAATAAAATCAGGAAAAGGTCCTAGGTGTTGGGTAGGCAACTCCAGTGCCTGCCACGTGCGGTTGCCTTCCAGTTCACAGACAAGTAAGCAAGCAATGTTGAAATCTTGTGCGATGGTACCAGATACTGTGCACTGCCCCCCTCAAAAGGAGGGGTGCCTGGTCCAGACTTGGGGGATGTCAGAGAAGGCTTCTCAGAGGCAGTGGCACCGATGTAGGATTTCAAAATATATAGCAGTGGCTTGGCAAAGGCAGAGTGTGGGTGGGTGGGAAAGGAAGGTTCTCCAGGCAGAGGCAGCAGTGGGCCTAGAGACACTGGAGCATGGTGCTCTGTGGTGTATGTAGGACAAGTACACGCAATTGATTGTGCCCAGAGAGTGAAGTGAGAACCAGGGGTGGCTCTAGACGTATGTGCTGCCAGGCTGGGGAGGGCTTGGATACCAAGCTAAGGGGTTTGTGTCTTTTCCCACAGGCTATGAATTTTAAGCTGGAGGTAGCCTTAGATTTTTATTTTTGGTCAGTGACTCAGGCTGCAGCGAGAAGGATGGATGGGGGGTGGTGGGACCTAGGTAGGAGGCTACAGCAATATTCAAGAGGACTAGCACAACAGCCTGAACTAGGGCACGTACTGGAGGGCTGGAGAGAGAGAGACAGAGCGAGCAAGAAAGTGAGAAAGTGGGATGGGAAAGGGAAAGCGGGGAGATAAATACAGGTAGGAGGATGGAGAGAAATGGGGGATGGTGCATTCAAGTTTGGCCAAGTTGGGTCTAGAGGCAGCTGGAGATGTCAGCAGACCATCACATGCACAGAGTCTGAAGCCAGGAGAGAGACCTGGGCTGAAGACAGCAGATGCAGATGTTATCATCATGGAGGAAGTAGATAATAGATAAATACTTGAGATAGATGAAATTGTCCTGGGAAAATAGAAATAAGAGCAACAACCCTGCAGCTCTGAGCATGGCTTGGATTGCCAAAATGTTCTGTTTTGTTTGGAAGCTTTGTCAGGCTGGGTATGGTTCAAGGCCTGTAGCCAGGCAAAGGTTTTGTTTGGTTGCTGTACAAGCAGCTATTGTTTAATGCTCAGCCTGCTGGGTGAATTTCTGCACACTCCTTGTGGTTATTCAAATCTCTAAGCCCTGATGTGGTGTGAGAAGAGAGATAGGTTGAAGGTGGAGACCTGTAGAACACCAGCATTAACAGCGCAGCTTGAGGAGGAGATCAAAGGGAATGTTAGGGAGGTGAGAAGGAACACACAAGAATGTCCCAGGACCCAAGGGAGGTCATGAATGCACTTCATGTGTTAGTCTCTTCAAATGGACTGCAGATCCTAGCAGACGTATTACATATTTCTCTTCTGTCCCAGCAGAGTCCCACTGTCATCTATTTGGTATATTAAATTATATTGAGAATCTGTATTAACTTGTAGTAAGAATCAAGATCCACAGTAGAGAGGACGGGGAAGCGGGTTATCTTCCTGACCATCCCCTGTGGGTGGGGTTAATGTCAGAGGTTCTGGGCCACACAGAGCTGAGGTTGAGAACTGACTGTCTGTGATGTTGGGCAGCTTACTCAGTGACTCTGGGCCTTAGCTACCCGATCCATCAAACAGAGATACTAACACCTACCGTAAGGATGTTCAGACAATTAAATGAGATACTGCATGCTAATATTCAGCATATGTGAATCCTGTCCAGTAGCAAGTGCTTGCTAAGTGGTAATCACTGTCGTCCCAAGGTCCTTGTCTAGCATCCAGCTCAAGATTGGAACTCTAGCATCATGTTTTGAATGAAGAAGGGAAAATAGTTTTGTTAGTGAAAAAAAACCTGAAGGAGCATGCGCTTGCCAAGAGTTAAGGGAGCCAGCATAGACCAGAATGTGAAAGATAAGCAGAGAACCATCTTGGGAAGAGCTCTGTAAGAACTCTCAACAAAGGCAACAGCACAAAAACAAAAGCAAAAGGATTCTCAATGAAGAACAGACTGGCCACAGGAAGCTGGTTATAGAGAGATCCAAAATGGAGGTGGAAACTGGCAAGAAGATCTCCAAGTCTGGGTCCTATAACTCTTCTGTATCGTTGCTGTTTCTTAGCAATTCAAATGTTTCTAGCATGAAGAAATGACAAATATTTTGTCATTTTGTCTTTGTGGAGTCTGCACTGCCTCCTTGACCATTCTGTCATGTTTATGTAGTTAACATGGTAGAAAGAACATGCACATTGGAGTCAGAGAACTCTAGGTTTGAGTCTCAGCGTTATCACTTACCCACCTGTGTGATCCTGTCAAAGTCATTTAACTCCCCATGCCTCAGTTTCCTCATCTGTAAAATGGGCTAATCCACTTCAGCCAGTTACTATGTGGTGTAAATGAGATTAGTGTGCATAAACCAGCAGGCACAATGCTGACACATAGTAGGCGCTCAGTAATTATTTTTGCCACGTTTTTCCTTGTGCCGTAAGTAAGGAAGTTTCTATGGCCCTTGAGAAGAGAGTCTTAAAAGCATATTTCATCCTGTCCAGAAAACCCGTTCTGAGGATGGAAAATTTTGCTGAGGAGTGAACTTGGAAGGATCATGTTTCCAGGGTCAGGGCAGAAAGGAAGAGGCCCAAGCCCTGGGGAAGGAATGGCATCAGGACACAGCTTGGTGGTGGTGACCCCCAACCACGGGCCCAGCAGGCCCTGTGGAACCCCCACATTGACTTCCCTATCTATGAAACAGTGCCAGTTACTCAGTCTCAGTGCTTCCTTCCCCTTCCCTGTCCCCTGAGGATCCCCTGCTGGGAACTCCAGTTGTGGCGGCTCCATAGCACCTCCTCTGCTGCCTCCCAGAGGTCACTTTCAGGATGGCCGTCCCAGCCAAGCCCTCCTTCCAAAATGCAAATGGCCTTAGCCCCTCTTCATCTGCCCCAGAGGCCACTTAAGAGGTCTGTGGGGGTCCAGACGGATATCTCTCAAAGGGCCCCTCCCACCGCCCAATATACTGGAACTCACAATTGTACAGCACTTGGAAGATATCAACGCTTTTGCATTCCCCATAATGTAGGCAGGGAAGCTATTTTACAGAAAAGGGAAATGGAGCCGCAGAGAAGAGGCCTGCTTCCGACAGCATGGCTAATACATGTTGGAACCAGGACTTGAACTCAGGAACTCCCAGCCCAGGGACATTCTGTTTTATAAATACAGAGGGCACAACATTCCATCCCTTTGACTTGTAATTAGTGGGTGTTGTTTGTATGGCTATGAGCTTTACTCATAGTTTTTGGTGCCAGGAGGGAATCCGTCTTCCTCCTCCACTACCCTTCCTCTCCCACACCACTGTTTCCCTGGGTCTCTAAAAGGTGTCCTGAAGGACAGAACTCCACCCCCACCTCCTAGAGGGCCTCACTGACCCTCCTGTGGATGCCTCTGTCTAACACCCAGGCTCAAAGAGTGAAACAATTTCCCAACCTGCTAACGGCACTGCTGGGAGCTCAAGAAAGCTATGCTTTCAGGTGATGCATTGTCATGCGTGTCTGCACGAACATCTCGGTCTCCTATAACAGCATCTGCCACAGCAGCAGCCCAGCTCAAATGGCAGGCAAAAAAACTTGTCTGGTGCATTCTATTAAAGAGAAGGAAGTTACCAGCATTGATTGAAATTCTCAGGTAGAGCGAGTACTGGGTGGCATTTGAAGAGGATAATTTAATTCAATAGTTTATATTCCACTTAAGTTCCTCCTCTATCTGACTGCTAGTAAACAGCTGCAAACTGCCTCAGCTGTCTTAGAGGTGAAGAGGAAATAGTCTAGAAAGTAAAATGGTGATAGCAGGACAGAACCTCAAGAGACCAAAAACTTCTGGGAAAATAGGCACAGGTAGCCTGGTGTGTGAAGGGTGGGTCCAGATGCAGGAGGCCCCATTCCCTCCTGGGCCCCCACTGTGCAATGATGAGCCCACAGTCAATGATCACTGATGCTTCTTGCTGCTCTGAACTCCACACTGTTACTGGGGAGCTGTGTGGTGTGAGGAAGGGAGCTGAGAATGTGGATTCAGAAAACCAGAGCTCAAACCTGGTCTTGGCTCTTACTTCTTGCAGGAACTTGGGGGCAATCCACACTGTCTGTCTCCCTCCAGGGTGCAATGAGAGGCAAAAGAAAGAATGTATATGATGGTGTCTTAGGCCCAGGAGGGCCAGTTGGATGTTAGTAGTTACTGTTGCATTGTTATTGGAACAGAGAAGCCCCCACAGGCCTGCTTCCCACCGGTCTCCTTGCCCAAGGGCCGGGGGTTCTGCAGGAGGGCCAGATCTGTGCTCAAGCCAGGCGGGTAGTCACCCTATGATTTGAAAAGTGCCCAAACTATGCCTGGCCCAGCAAAGCTTGCCTCCCCACAACGGACCTATTAAAGCATGGTAGTCTGTTGCCTTAAAGGGGTAATGGTGACATCTTCTCAGACCCTGACACCTGAGCCTCCTTCCCCTCCCTGATTGGTTGGTTGGCTCTCACCTTAGGAAGCAGAGAGGAGACAGTTGAAAGAGTGGGACCATCCTCAATTCACTTTCTCCTGTGTTCCTGGCACTGTTCTGGGGTGGGGGCGCAAGGCAGCGCTCATGTCATCTCTCCATTTGTTCCTCCATTGGTTTGGCAGGCACTGTGAGAGCATTGCCTATGGCAGGTGCTGAGGATGCAGAGATGAAGGGTGCGGCGGGAGCCCAGGAGCCTGGCGTCTGGCTGGGGGGCCCGGCACACACACAAAGGATCTGAGTCCTCCAGTTGGGCTTCCTAGTTCCTCTATAACCAGAAGCGAGGCTGCCCGCAGGCACCTCAGGAGTTCTGCCACCATCCAGTTCCTGCTCACTGCTTAAAAAGCCTAAATAATTGGAAAAAAGTGGTATGATCTGTTTAATACAACCATCTAGTTCAGTGCCACAGAGTTCACCTCCTACTCTTCATTGTCACAGGTAAACTGCGATGTCTTCTTCTATAACGGTAGCCCCATGCTGACAGTCTCGGGTTGCTTTCTGTAAGCGTCATTTGAGTTAAATATGTAAAGAAGTGGTAAGGAGGGGCAGACAGCCAGGGTTGGACCCCAGTCCCGAGGATGGCCTGGCAGCCTTGACGATCATGGCTGGTTGCGTGTGTGTGAGCCTCAGCCACATGAGGAAGATATTTGGAATGAGGGCACGTGAAACGACGGGTCCAGCATCACTTTAGGGGTGGGGAGCCATAGCTAAGGGAGGTGGTGAGAGCTGAGTTCAGCGTATCTGAAATATAAACTCTAAGAAAGATCACTCCTCACCATCCCAGTCTAAGTCAAAACCATCACACACCTGGACTGTTGCACCGGCTTGTGGTCCATCTCCCTGTTCTTACCCTTGTACCTCACCTTCTGCCGACTGTGTATGATCTGACCTGCTTCGCTCCCATTCTTTCCTAGCTCATTCTGCCCCATCCCTGGGCTTCCCTTCACAGATTAAGTGCATTGCAGCCTGCCCCACGCCCTTTGCACCTGCACTTCTGTTGTTCTAGTCCCCCCTCCTGAACATTAGGGCCCTGCTCAAATGTCACTTCCTCAGACTTTCCCCACTTAAAATCAGACCCCTTCGCCATTACATCCCAGGGCCTAGAAGAATGGCAAGCAGGTAGTAGGGATTGATGTGAAGGAATGAACTGCCCTAGTTAGAGGGGGGTGGGGAAACAGACCTCAGGACCCAGGAGCACAAGGTTGGGGAGGGACAGAGGACTTGTGCACCAAGATTTTGCCTGGCTGCTCTCTGGGTGCTGAAAGGGAGTGGAGGTCATGGAAAGAGGTGGGGAATGAGAGGTGTGGGGTGCCTGGGTCAGCGTGGCCAGCACCCCTGCTCTCCCCAGGGCCCTCCTGGCTGAGCTCATTCCCATTTTCCCAGCTTCCTTTCATGCTTCTTTCATTTCCACCCTACCAGCCACTCTGCGGGACTAATGAATAATGACAGGCCTGTAATTAGACTGACATTGGAGCCTGCATTGTCCCAGATAGTCACTCTACGAGGCAAAGGTCTGCTGTCGGCTCCCAGCCGGCACCTCAGCCTTTCCCTCCACATCCTTACTCACAGCCTTGACTTCCTGCAAAGCAACTTGCCTCCCAGATCCTGAACAGTCAGGTAGGAACCCGATGGGATGTTGGGACATCCTGTGTGACACAGAATTGGAGAGACATGGAGCACCTTTCAGCTGGTGCCAGCATGTCAGGCAGAGACAGAATGAGTGAAGAGCCCAGGGCTGGGATCGTGGCACTGCTGCTTCAGCTCCCAGGTCTCAATTTGGTCTTCCATAAGCCCTCAAAATGTTGGCCAAGATCAGCCGTTTTGTACTGCATTTGGAATGCCCTGGGAATGCAAGTTATTTGAGTTCTGCATGGAACCAGTGACAGCAAGAAGATTGTAATCATCACCTGGTTGGCAGGTTTTCACCGAGGTCTGTGGACACCTGTGGGGCTTCTGAAGGGAGCGAAGGGCACAGTGCCTGGCACATAGTAGGTGCTCACTCATTACTGACTGATGGACTTGAGAAAGGTTTTAGCATGAAACACATCTCAGTGGGAGAAAGTGGCCAGGACGTGGAGAGCTGGGACACTTGTGCAGACAGGCCAGGGGTTGGCTCCACCCTGCCCCTTGAAGCCTGCTCTTGTTCCTCCTGGAAATACCTGACAGCAGTAATTAGCAGGAGGTCCTTGAGTGTCCCCCTCTCCACTGCAGGCTTCCCCCACTAAGGGAGGGATGGTGTTTCATCTGAGTGACACCTCATTCAAATGGGAATGAGTCCTCAGTCTCATCCAGAGTGGAAGAAGCACTCATTGTCTCCTGATTCTGCTTTAAGACCATTGTCATTGCTCTGATGAGCCACGATGGTTCTGGCCTCAATGGGGGACATCATGGAGAAAGAGGTGGGCACAATGAGTCATGCAATAGCAGAGGCTGAAGAGGGCAGCAAGGGCCACTAGAAACCAAGAAGGAACCCCAGAGTGAGCCCCACTGAAAGAAAACCAAGAGTCACAGCGCAGCATAAGAGAAACTCGTGTCTCGCTGAAGTGACGGGAACTTCAAACGCAGCTCTTCTAGGAGTGGGGATCTGAGCCCCTCTGTCAAGCTGGCTCAAACACTGAGCGTGTGCATTGATCTCACATAAGGAGCAGTCCAAAGCAAGGACGGGCTTCAGGGCCTCATGGCTGAGAGCAGCAAAGGCAGAATTGGAAGCTGACTATAGGTCTGGGACCCTGACATGTAGTGGGGAGGTCTGGGCACCTTTCTCAGCTCACCCTGCTCAGCAGAAGCCCCTCTGGGCCTCAGTGAGGCAAGGGTGGCATCACAGCCTCTGTGGAGATGGGATGGGGCTGATGGCCTGTGTCCCTGGCTGTAAGGCTGATCATAACAGGGATGTCTATGGGGGAAGAGGGAAGGCAGCCTTCACAGAGGTCTGGGGTGGGTGCAGGGACCAAGTTTTGAAGGGATATCTGGAACAGGAGTAAAGTGAGCTATCGGGACCACGGAGTCAGGGGGGTAAAGGATCCAGGCCTCAGGGCAGGGCAGATATCTTATGAACTCAAAGACCACAAAATAAGGAAAGAAATTTCACAGAGAGGGGCAAGTATTTAATATCTACCATTTTTTAATCCTTAACATAGCCTTGTGAATTGACAGGGGAGAAAACAGAGAGAGAACCGTTAAATAATTTGTCCAAGATCATTCAACTGGGAAGTAGCAGAGCTGGGATTTGAACCCGTGCCCAAATCCATTGTTTTTCTACTTGCCAGATTGGTGAGGGTCATGGGGGAAGCTGCTGCTCAGTGAACATGGGTGTATGTGAGACTCACCCCAGATGCATTAGACGTCACGGCTGCAAAGTTGCTTCCAGACTCCACTGGCTGGCCAGTTGGGAGCCCAGGACTGTGCAGGCTATCTTGACCCAAACTAGTTGAGGGTCTGGATGGGCCAAGGGCAGACGGAAGGTTCTCACCCCTCTGAACAGGGCTGGCAGAGGTGACAGGAGCCATCAGAGGTATTAGTCTTTGTTTCAATAAAGTGGTTTATGCATTTTGTGAGCTTCTCAGCAAAACAATAAAGCAGTTTATGCGTTTGTGAGATGGGGATCAGAGGTGGAATTTCCTTTCTTCTCACCACCATGATCCAGTTTTTATTTCATTTTTATCCTGAGTATGTCCTTTCTCTTTCTCAGGCGGCTTCCACAAGCAACACCTAGTCTTTTGGGAGTCCTGGCGTGCTGTCATTGTTTACTTGATTTCTCAACACCTTTCTCCTGCCTGAACTGCTGCCTGACAAGGATTTTAAAAAATTATATTACTGTGATTTCCTTTGCTCTTTTATTTTCTCTCTTTTAACATGAAAGGAAATACGTCTTTATGCAATCACCCCACCTCTCATCTTGGTGGGCTGCTTCTTATCAAATAACAATCCTCTCACACCCCGAAGGTTTAACCAGAACAGCTGCAGGTGGGGCCAGGAAGGGCAAGAGTGGATCCCAAGATCCTCCAGGTTGACATGCCACTCCTGAAAACATTCTGCTTTAAACAGGAGCCACTTCGCTGCTCTGACAGGAATTTCTCTAACCCAAACATACTCTTCGACATAGAGAGATCGAGGCATGAAAAAATGGAACTTCTCAAGGGTAAGTTGTGTTTTTCAGTAGTAAGCTATTTACTGTTTTACTGTGTACATTTTAAGGTGTTGCAGGGAAATAAAGCTTCTCTAGCAGCCAGGATGTAAAAGAGCAAAAACTTTGCAAGTAGCTGTCACAGGATTCTTGGGTGTGCTGCCCAGAGCAGAGGGGACTTAAAAGAATGGTGAGTTTGGGGGTGAAAGGAAGGGGGAGTCTGATAATTTGTAACAAAGACACTCAAATAATTTAGGACTTTAACAATTTGACTGTCGTAAAGAATGTATTAGTTAGGGTAGAGGCTAAGGTGCTCTAACAAGGAAACATTCAAAATTCAGTGGGTTAACTTTTCTCTTATGTGGCCATCCAGAGAGAGGCAGCTAGTTCATGGTGGGCTGGTGGCCCAGCTCGTGAGGTTATCAGGGTCCCAGACTGCTTCTCTAGATCATTGCCCTTGTCTCCATAGTCCCTGCAGTTTCCTGGCACTGTGTCTGGGTGATATAGAGGTGTCAACACTGAAACGTTAGAAGGGTAAGACCCGGAAGTTGACGACATAATTTCTCCTTAAATACCCTGGGCAAGAACTTGGCCCTGTAGACAGCTGCTGGGGGGCCTGGGAAACTCCTGCTAGATGAGAGGCCAGAGCTGAAATCCGGGTTCCATTGGCGAAAGGAAGGGAACATGCATACGAGGGGCTGATATGTAGATTCTGCTACAGAAGAAAAAGTCTTCCAATCAATCCCTTATTTTAAGTTTACCTTTAAAAACAACAACAGACGAACACCCTCTCTCCTTTCCCGTAAAATACCACTTTAAATGAGCCACAGCAGTGAATTAAGGTGGCCTCAGAAAAAAGAGGTACCTCTTGCCCCTTCAAGCTGATCTCTAAACCCTTGCAGCTGCCTTGCTTGGCGGCACCCCATAGGACTGAGATCTTATTTTTCCCTCCAAGGAAGCAAGAGGAACAATAAATAGCAGTACACAAAACAGCACACATTTCATTCTGTAAAGGCATAGCAATTCTACCTCGAGGCCTCACGGACAAGGCTTTCCAATCTTTTCTGAGACTTTACACAGAAAATAAATTCAATTTCAGCACTCAGTGGCTGCCTCATGGTGGGCTCTCTGTAAATGGTTGTTTAATAAATGCTCTGGAAACTGGCCGTCGGATAATGTCTGGGGTATCATGGAGGAGGGGGCTGGCTCCCATGAGCACAAATGAGTTTTCTTGTCTTGTTTGTGCAAAGAGAACAGAAGGTGTGGCTTCACTTGCCACAGACAGGCCTTACCAAGCAGCCCTGTGCCCTGGGCCACCTCAATCCCCAGTTGGAATGACAGCTATGTTCATCTGGGGTGGGGGCACCTTTTATTTGTTTCTCCATCACTTTAGTAGTTAAACGTTAGAAGAATTGGTATCACAAACAGATGTCACCAGTTAATTTTTTGAAAAGAATATGATATAACTGGAGATGCCCACTGGGCTGCAGTCCTCAAAAGATTGTTGGTTGAGGGCAAGGAGCTACAGAGGCACCAACATTCAGAATTAGGCAGGGAAGCCCAGCTGATGAGTAGCCAGGGAGAGAGCCAAGAGCTAGGAGAACGTTAGTATCCAAGGGGAGGGCCAGGCAGGTGCTTGTCACCCAGGAAAAGAGGAACCAATGCTGTCTGCAGGAGCCATAGGGGCGGAGCAAGGGCTGCTCAACTATCCAGACAGGCAGGTCTGTAAGAACAAAGAGAATAACAAAAATGACATTTATATAGCACACAGCTAAGTGCTATTTGTGCATTATGGCATTTAAGAGGCTAGTACAAATCTCATTCATTCCTTTTCTTTTGCAGATGAGGAAACAGACATTAAGAGGTAAAATAACACGACTGAGTCTACACACTCCCTGATGGCTCAGCTGGGACTTAACCCCAGGTCCAGGGGCCTCTAGAGGTGTTGTGTGTTGCCACTATCCCATTCTGCCCAACTGAAGCAAGCGACAGAGAAACAATACACAGGCAAGTGCAGCTGGACTGACCATGATGAAAAAGGGCTTTGGTGATGGAGGCTTCCTTCAGCTTCCTGAGCAAGTGTTGGTTCACAGGCAGGTACAAGAATTACTTGGCAGGAATGGTCAGTGAGGGAACCAAGAGAAAGCAGCTGCCACCAGTCAGCCTGACCCAGGAGACCCTAGACACTAGCGGACCCCGAAACTCAAGTGCAAAAGTTGTAAGAGAGGAGCTGGCAGAGAATGGATTGGGAGACTGGGACCAGGTGCAGGCTCCCACTACCATCAGCTGAGATATCAGTGTTGCTCTAAGACGCTGACGCAGGCCCTCCTCTCCTCTTCTCCCTCTTCTCAAGACCATGTTTACATCCCCTGGTTTAGATCTCTCCTCTGAGCTGCAATGCTATACATCCAAAGGCATGTGAAACATCTCTCCCTGGCTTTGCCACAAATCCGAGGTGTCCACATGAATCTGTCACCTCTTACCCCACCAGGTCCTTTGCCTGTGTTCCCTGCCTTGGCTGAGAGATGATATCACCATCCCTTTAGACATCCAACAAAAAGCACAGGAGACCCCCCAAACACTACATCCTGTATAGTCTACTTCCTAAATGTCTCCAGTGTCCCCTTCTGTTCACATCCCCTTGGCATAACTTGTTTTCCCTCCACTGGTCTCCCTATCCAGGTCCAATCTCCACAGAGAAGCCCAGGTGAGCTAACCAAACATGTGTCTTTCTATGTCTCTTCTGTTTGAAATCCTTTGGTTACTTCCCTCACCTACCAGAATCCCCTGAGCTCCTGAGCCCAGCCCACACAGTGCTGGGAGTCAGGTCCTTGCTCTTCTCTTGTGGTTTCCACAGCCATGGCTGGCACATTCTTTCTACATCTACACGGGCCTCCCCCGTACCTCCACCTCGCATCTTGGCCTGGTTAATGCCAATTCCTTTTCTGAACTGAACCCTCTTGCCAGAGTGGAGACTCTCCTTGGTTCATCCTGTGTGGTCATCAGTCTACGATTCTATCCACCACTTGTCACCTGGATTCCCTACCTCCCTTCTCTCTCTCTCTCTCCGTCTCTCCATCCTTTCTTCTTTCTCTCTTTCTTTCTATTAGAAAAATTTCAAACATATGCAAAATAGAATAGTAATGAACTCCTCATAGTATAATGAACTACCCATAATTGGCTTCAACAATCAATAACTCATAGACAATCTTACAATCTTGCTTGATCTAGACACCCCTCTGCTGACCTTAGACACACACACACACACACACACACACACACACACACACACACACACAGCTAGTTTAAAGCCAATTGTAAACATCAAATTGCTTTATCCATAAAAATTTTAGTTTCTGTATCTAGTAGATAAGGAAGTTTAAAAAAATAACCACAATACCATCTCAACATACCTTGTAATTAGTTAAAATAATCAAATATCCACAAACATTCACATTTTTCTGATTGCCTCATAATAGTTCTTTTAAACAGCATTTGTTTAAATCAGGATCCAGGTAAGGTCTTACATGACAATTGATTGATATGTCCCTTAAGTCCCCTTTAACGTATAGATCTTCCCTCCCTCTTATTTTTGCCCTTTGTAGTGTATTTACTGAGGAAGCCTGGTGTTTGCCCTGTAGTTTCCCGCTGTCTGAATTTTGCTGATGGTGTTTTCATAGAGTCGTTAAACATGACTTCAGCTCCTCATGCTTCTATAAATTATTCCACTGGGTAGCCTCACTGTCCACTTCTCAAAGATGGAAGTCACTTTTTATCTTTGCATCTCTGGAACCTAGAGCAATGCCTTCCATATAGTAGACACATGAGAAAAACATTTTGGAAGGAAGGAAAGAAAGAAGAAAGAAAAACAAAGAGAATAGAAGCACAGGACCAGGGTGTGATCGTGGGCCAGTGTTTCTCAGTGTGAGCCACATACCAAAGTTATCTTTAACTGATTTGTTACAAATGATGGTTCCTCGGCCTTATCCAAAGTCCACGACAATCAGAACCGCTGAGTTCTGAGTCCATGAATCTGCATTTCTGACAAACTCCCCAGACATACTTCTCTTTCTGTGGCTCTGAGTCTCCTTGTCTGCACAGAGAGGACCCCTTCACTAAGGCCCCTGCCAACTCTAACATTCTGAGCCCGTCAGGATTCTAGGATTCCAAAGAATGGGCTACTTCACTTCAAATGTCATACATTTGAAAAAAGCAAAACCTAGCACCTGACTCTGCCCCTGAAGTCGACTGTGCTTGCCCTTAGTAGGTTTCCTCCATTCAGGTTGTAGGTTTCTTCAGGGTGCAGCCTTCAGTTTCCCAGTCTCTTTGGGTTGGTGATGTGACCCACCTGGCACAGAGCCACTGGTGAATACCACTGTCTGGCAGGCTCCTGGTCAGTCTCCTTCTCTGGGCCATCCCCTCTCCAGCTCCCCAAACACCCTGGCATATTCCGCACCGCTGCACATTTCAAAATCTTCCTTCCCCTCTCTTAAGTCACCCTCCTTCCTTTCCCTACCTTAGGGCTATGGGTTTTGGTTTATCTTTTAATCATTCTTTGTTTGTTTATCTTTCCCCTGGTTTTCAACCCCAGGGACAGTTCTCCTCACCAAGCCAGTTTGAATTAATTTTGCAGGGACAATTCCACAAGACTGTGTATCAATTGCTGTATTAAAATCAAGATACATTGCATTCCTTCCATCCTTCTTACCTCTTAATTTCCTGGTTCCCTTAAAGGCACAATCAAGTGTTGTCTGGCATAATTTGTTCTTTATAAACCCAGACTGCTCATTGCATGGACTTATAATTTAAGAAAGATTTTCTGGCAGTGTTTTATTTCTGTAATACTTTTCTTTATTGTATTTGGTGATTGAATCTCAGTGATTAAGGTGACAGTGAGGTGGACCTCAGGCCCAAGCTTCCTCACCAAGGCCTTCTCCCAGACTTCATCCATCTCATTCAGTCCTCTGCCTTCTGGCCACGATCTAGTCATGCCTTCACTTGAAGGGTAGGGCCATCAAAAGTGAGGGACATAAGCTACAAGCTACAGGGCTCTTTTGTCCAGTGTGCAGTGGACAAGCTCAAAGGATAAAAATGGACATGCAGAACAAAGGCCTGTGGGGTACGGAGGAGTGATGACAGGCATGGAGGGTGTTAAAGGTTGAATTGTGTCTCCTCAAAAGTTCTGTGTTGAAGTCCTAACTCCCGGTACCTCTGGATGCAGCCTTACTTGGAAATAAGGTCATTGCAGGTGTAGTTGGTTAAGATGAGGTCCTTAGATGGACCCTGATTCAGTATGGTTGGTGTCTTTATAAAAAGGGGACATTTAGACATTAAGTGAACACAGAGAGAATATCATGTGAAGATGAAGGCAGAGCTGGGGTGATGCTTCTGCCAGCCAAGAAATACTAAAGATTGGCAGCAAACCAGCAGAAAACTAGGGGAGAGGCATGGAACAGATTCTCTCTCACAGCCCTCAGAAGGAACCAACCCTGGTGACACTTTGGTCTTGAATTTAGTGCCTCTAGTACTGTGAGACAATGCATTTCTGTAGCGTAAGCCACACTGTGTGTGGTACTTTGTGGTACTTTTTTTTTTTTTTTGACAGCTCAAGGAAGCTAATACAGTGAGTATGAATGTGGGCTCTGCAGTTAGCCAGACCCAAGTTTGAATCCTGGTTCCACACTTCATTAACCATGTTGCCTTGGACAAGGTAGCATAACCTCTTCTAACCCCTGTTGCCTCATCTAAAATAGAGTTATCTAATACTTTCCTTAGTGGTATTGGGAGATGTGGCAGAGGCTGTGGGTGTTCTGTCTACATTCCTTTATCCAACCAGGCAGTGAGGGACCAAAGCTTTTTCTCCTCTGATGAGGGGACAAACCTGAGCAGTGTTCCATATGGTCTCCCTGAGGCTCAAACCACAGTTTCCCAGAGCAGTGAATCCTTCATTTACATACCCTTTATGAGCTTTTCTCCTGTCACTGCCATTCCCCATAGTAATCCCTGGATCAACTCCCAACTAAACTACTTGCTCCTAAATTTTTGCTTCAAGGTTTGCTTTCCAAGGAACCCAAATGAAGATAGAATGACTCAAAGAGAAGATGTATAAAGGTACTTATGGCATGTGGCACATGGTAAAAGCACTCAATTCATTTTAGTGAGTCTAATGTGGCATTCCTGCAGCATAAATGATGTGCAGTCAGCCTGCGGTGTTTGGAAATGGAAGGTGTATGTGCATGCACCCAGCCTCCAAAGTTGGTAACATAGTGTGAATAGGGAATTTCCACTCTATAATCCATGCACTGTCTGGTCTGATGGGTTGGTCATGTGGCCACTAGGAGAGATCTGGAACTGTGTGGATATGCAGGCATTGAAAAACATACTCTGGGTATGCAGTAGGAGTACTGTGTTTAAGTACAGATTATAGGGAGTATCTGCACATGTGCAAATGTCACTGTGCAGTGTATAAGGGGCAGCTGGTCATCCCCTGACCCTTGCAGCCTCAATGCCCAGCCCGGAGTGTTTGGAAGCCCCAGGAGAGCTCACCAAGACTCAGGCAGAGCCAGGCCCATCACCATCAGCTGACCCACTGCCAGGAATTGCTTGATTAATTGCCACACTGCCTAGCTGCTGGAGCACTGGGAAACACAGCAACTATTCCCAGGAGGTGAAAAGCCCAACCAAACCAGTGGTTTTCTTCACTCCATACTCACTAGCTAAGTTTCTTTCTTCCTGTGCTACCAGGACCTGCCTGGCTTTGTGGTAGAATGAATGAAAGACCTGGTGTCACAGAAACCCCTGTGATGTGTGCTGAGGGCTCGCTACCTGCTTTGAAGCACTCCTGTCTCCCAAGCAAAGAATACACATTCGGGGAGTTGGAAGGAGTCTCAGCTTTCATTTGAATTCACCCATCATTGCACACATGAGAAAATGACTGTGTTATACTGGAGAGCAGTGTTGACATCTGGGGTTGGACAAGTCTTTGTCATGGGGCTGCCCTGTACACTGTAGGACATTTAGGAGCATCCCTGGCCTCTACCCACTCCATGCTGGCACCACCTCCTACCCGCAAGTTGTACCAACCAAAAATACCTCCAGGCATTGTCAAATGTCCCTCTCGGGAACAAAATTGCTCCAGATGAAGAATCATTGCTGTAGAGAAGTCAACACACAGAATGAGCATTTGTGAACAAACTAGGGGTGCTTACTTATGAGTCCTGGATGACGTCAGCTTGCATGATAGCTGAAAACAGGTGATAATGCAATCTGTAGTGATACATATCTGGCTTCAAATTTCATTTCTCATTCACCAGCTTTGTGACCCAGGCTATAAAATGAAAATCTAATCATACCACTCCCCTGCTTAAAACCCTCCACTGGCTTCTAGTTTTTCTTAAAATACAATCCATCTTCCTTACCATAGTCTACCAGACCTAAACCTTGTTGTATACCCCTTCCTGTTCTCATGTGCTCTCCTGCAGCCACACAGAGTTCCTTCTGTTCCCTGAGTATGCAAAACTCCTTTCTGTTCCCACCTCCAGTTTTTGCACTTGCTGTTCCTTCTGGCTAGAACATCCTTTCCTCACATCACTGTGTATCTGGCTCCCTCCCCTTCTCTCATGCCTCAGCTTAAATGTCTGTTTCTCCAACAACAATGTAAGTTCCATAACAGGACCTACAACAGCATTAGATAAATAATGTACTATCATAGGTTTGTGGTGAAGATAGAATGAGAGAATAATAATAATAATAATGATAATAAATAACAGTAATACTAAAGCACTTGGCAAGCAAGCTCAGGGCATATAGTAAATACTCAATAAGTGGTGATTATAAGATTCTAATTTATTTTTTTCGTGCAGTTTACAGATAATCTGTCATTGTAGCTGGCCCGAATTATCTGACCTCCTCTCCAAATTTTGACAGTTCCCCGCAATATGACTCCTACCTCCCCAGTGCTTACTCCAAAAACACTACATTTCCTAGCTAGGGTAACCAACCTGCCCTGTTTTGCCTGGGACTTTTCTGATTTAGCACAGAAAGTCCTGCAACATGGGAAATCCCCAGTCCTAGACCACCTGGGATGGCTAGTAACCCTATTGCTAGCTTCCAATATGACTTCTTGTTAGGTGTGACTGAGATGTTGACTGGGGAGTGAGTTACGTGAGAGACCAGGCAAGAGATAGAACACTCTTTGTGCTGGTGGCTGGTGCGTGTGTGTGTGTGTGTGTGTGTGTGTGTGGCAGGGGTGGGTGGTGGTGGTGATGGCAGCTTGCCAACCATTTCACAGGCATAGGTTTCTTTACTGGGCCAGTATAGAGGGTATTTCTTCTGCAGTTCCAATGATTTTGTGAGCTCTCTATGTCTGTACTAAACTGCTCTCTGCTTAAACTACCTAGAGAGTATTCTGTTGTCTGCAACTGAGAAGCTCGACTAATACATACAATAATTGTGTCAGTCTCTTCAGTAAGTAAAGAGCTTCTCAAGGGATGCTTGAGATAAATCAGTATCTGGACAATTCAGGGGGTTTCTCATCACTTGATGAGATAAGTGGCTGTGTCTGTCATTTCAAATGCTCCAAAGACAGAGTCTGCTGCACTGTGTGGCAAGATCTAGCCCCTGTCAGTGTGGTCAGGCCATGAACACAGACCTCTTGCTTTCTAGGCTTCTGTACCTGGGTACCAGGCAGACTGTGGTATCAATTACAGTGGACCCCACGCATCCCTCAGCCATCCAGGCAGGTGCAGATACTCCACAGGCTAGGGGTAGGCTTGGGAGGCTGACTCAGCCAGAAGGTTGCCCTGGAGAAGACCAGGTAGTCCCTACCGGCATGCTTAGAGGACGTGTAGATCTATCATGGATGGTCGGGACAATCACCAGTACCAGGATATCTGGATCTGGTAAAAGATATTCCAAGAGGAGGTTCAGTTCAGAAGGCAGACGGGGCAGCAAACTTCCTGTTCATACACAATGGGTGAGGGACCCAGGGACCTGATTCAGCCCAGGGGAATGAGTTCAGGTGGTGTCTGGGTGGGAATCACGGTCAACAACCATCATCTGGGACTTAGAGGAGAACTCAGTTCAGAGGCAGAAATTCAGATTTCCTGAGGGACAATCTAGCGTTTATCTTTGAATTAGCATGAATCCCTAGAGAAATGTGGTGTTGCTTTGCATGTATATGACTTCGACCTTACACAAAGAATACAGTATTATGAACGTTGTTCTGTATTTCACTTTTTAAATCCTAGTACTAATTTTTTTTAAACATTTGCTTTCAGGTACATTTATTTATTCATTTACTTATGCATAGCTTTTATACAGTAACATGCAAAATATTAAGCGTGTTGCTCAATGAATTTTTAATAACAGCTTTATTGAGATATAATTCACCAATCACAAAATTCACAGTTTTAAAGTTTCAGTAGTTTTTGGTATATTCACAGTTGTGCAATCTTTACCGCTGTCTAATGCAGAATATTTTTATCATCCCCCAAATAAATCCCATACCCATTAACAGTCACATCCTGTTCTTCCCTGCTCCTTACCCCTGTACCCATTAATCTACTTTCTATCTTATGGATTTGCCTCTGCCTCTGTGGATATTGGATATTTCATATGAGTGGAATCATATATGACCTTTCATTTCTGGCTTCTTTTACTTAGTATAATGTTTTCAAGTTCACCTATGTCATGGCATGCATAAGTACTTCATTTCTTTTTACTGCTCAATAATATTCCATTGTATGGATATACCACATTTTGTTTATCCATTCTTTAGTTGACAGGCATTTGGGTTGTCTCCATATTTAAGGTATTATCAATATGAATAATGCTGCTATGAACATTCGTGTATAAGTTTTTATGTGGACATGTATTTTCAGTTCTTTTGGATATATACCTATGAGTGGAATTCCTGGGTCGTATGCTAATTATATCTGTAACATTTCGAGAAACTGCCAAACTGTTTTCCAAAGTGGTTGCCCCATTTTACATTCTCACCAGCACTAGATAAGGGTTCCAATTTCTCCATCTCTTTGCCAACACTTGTTATTTTCTTTTAAAATTATAGTTGTCCTAGTGGGAGTGAAGTGGCATCTCATTGTACATTTTTTTTTGCATTTTCTGAATGACTAATGGGGTTGAATATTGTTTCATGTGCTTATTTTAGTGACCATTTGTATATCTTCTTTGAATAAATATCTACTCAAATGTTCATTGAATTTTGACGTATGTGAAGTTACCCTTGTGTAACTATCACCCAAATGAAGATACGGAACATTTCTAGCTCCCTAGAAGATTCCCCTGTGCTTCTTCCCAGTCAAGTTCTTTCCCCAAGAGTAACTATTATTCTGATTTCTATTACCATAGACTAGTTTTGTCTGCTTTTGAACTTCAAAGAAATGGTACTGGATGAGCTTTTGTTTTTTTTGACAGAGTCTTGCTCTGTCACCCAGACTGAGTGCAGTGGCATGATCTTGGCTCACTGCAACCTCCACCTCCTGGGTTCAAGCGATTCTCCTGCTTCAGCCTCTCAAGTAGCTGTGATTACAGGTGAGCATTACCATGGCCAGCTAATTTTTTTTTTTTTTTTTTTTGTATTTTTGGCAGATGTGGGATTTCACCATGTTGGCCAGGCTGGTCTCAAACTCCTGACCTCAAGACGTCCACCCACCTCGGCCTCCCAAAGTGCTGGGATTACAGTTGTGAGCCAACGTGCCTGGCCATGGATGAACTCTTTTATGTCTGGCTTCTTTTACTCAGTGCAATGCACGTGAAATTTATCCATGATGTTCTTTGCTGTTTTTTTTTTTTTTTCCATTTCCTTGTAGTATTCCTTTGTATGAACATACTACAGTAGGCTCACTCATTCTACTGTTGAGGTTGATTTGGGTTGGTGGTTGTTTTGGGCTATTACAAACAAAGTTTCAGCACTTTGGAAAGTTTGTTCATTCAGCTGGTCTCTCCAGGAGTACAGATTAGCTACCTGGGTCTCAGAGCTGGCTACCACCAGAGACTTAGTGGTGGAGACACACCTGAGACCCCAGTGGTGGTCAGGCTGGGTTGCTGGTCCTCAGTCTGAGGAGGGTGAGCCAGTTGCAGGGTGGGGGTGTGGTGGCATCAAATTGCTGAGCTGTGACTTGAGAGAAAAGGCGAAGGTGGAAGAGGCAGGGGGTTTAAAGGCTGGGGACTAAGGAAGGCAGGGACACTCATGAGGGTGTCCCCAGAAGTTCCCCTGCCCGGCCAAGTGCTCAGGCCTCCTCCGACTGCTGAGATCTCTATGTCCAAGCTCCCCATTCTCCCCAGCCTGGCCCCAGGGAGCAACCCTGATGGAGACAAGACCACAGTTACTCACTTGTAGAGATGACTCAGAGGCGAGTCAAGGGGCCTCGCCTCTCCCAAGGAACTTTAATCATGCAGTGACTGGCATGGGGACCACGAACTTGCACTCATGTGAAGGGCCCCCTGGGCATAACACAGAAAATCACAGTGTGCATGGTGCCCCTGGAATTGGGCTACTTGACCCTGAAGGGGCATGGGCATTTGTTATTAATGTGGGACCACAACCAGGAAAATTCCAGCATTTTCTTAGGCTTAGCTGTGTCTACGAAGGTAGAACCACCAAACAAAATAAGTATTTTCCTAGTGCCAGGGCCACCAATGCAGAACCTACCCATCCACAGCGCTTGGGCAGATCAAGGCTGTGCATATCCTCAGCCAGAACTACATTCTGGACATGAGCTACAGGGTGACCTCATGAAGGTCCACTGCAGATATGCACGTGGATATTTTGTGTAGTGATGCTGTGGCAGCTGGGACTGGAGGCAACACAGGTGTCCATCGCTAGACGAATAGAGAGGTGGCATGTGGCAGCATCCCCTGCAAACTCTGGGCAGCAACCAGAATGATGAACTCCATCTGCACATAGCGTCTCTGCTAGACATTTTGAAATAGTGCTGAAGTTAAAAAAAGAAAAGTGAAAAGAACAGAGTCTGTAATGCAATACCATGTGTATGAATTAAAAAGGCATAAACATACAGATCTAACCTCAGGGTACGCTACAAAAGAGAGTGGTTGCCTATGGTGGGGGTGGTGAAGGGTGGGAATGGGAATGTCGGTGGGAGAGGGCTCCTGCATGATGATCTGAGAAGGATGAGTGCCCTGGCCAAGACACTTAACACTCACATACACCCACAGAAAGAATGGGAGGGAGAGAGGGAAGAAGGAAGAAAAGAAAGAAGGAAGGAGAGGAGGAAAAGAGAAAGGAAGATAGAGAAAAGGAAGGAGGAAAGGAGGGAGGGAAGGAAGAAGGGAGAAAAGAGAAAGAGAAAAAGGAAGGAAAGAAGGATGGAAGGAGAAAGGGAGAAAGGAAGAAAGGAAAACAGAAAAAGAAGGAAAAAAGAAAAAGAAGGAAGGGAGGGAGAAAGAGAAGTCACTTCTGCTCTCTCTGACTTGCTCAAGGACCTTCACTGAGGTGGGGGCTGCCAGTGTAATGTTCAAAGTTGTTGCCATTTCCCAGGAGTTTCCAGAGGGGCAGGGAGGGCTGAGCAGCACAGTTCCCACCGCCCAAGGAGAAGGGAATTAGCAGTGTTCTCCTCCTCTCACTAATTAAACACTCATCTGGGCGGGCCTGGGCTTATTGAGTTTCCAATTCATCAAGATTATGAATGAGGTTTCTCCTCCTTCCTGTGGAGCAGGTTGAGATTTATATTACATCCTGGGCAAAGGATTCTCTGGGCTTCATCTTCCTTTCTGGGGCTTCTTTCTTTAAAAAGCTGGATTGGGCGCCCTTGCCCAGAGAAATCCCAAAGCTGAGAGTTCTCCTGCCCACCCCCAGCCCTCCCCGAGGCAGGAGTTGGTCCTGTGAGGAAAACAGGTCATATCTAAGCTTCTACTGTTTTCCATCTCATGTCTGTCCCTCCATATGACCCCTCCCTCAGTCCTGGCCCCACCTTACCTCATATCCCTCAGCAAGGTCTCTGCTCAGACCCTAGCTCCAGTTCTAGGGAGGGGAAGCTGGTGCAGAGCATAGGGGATAGCATAAGGGCTCTTCAGGAGCCATAAACAGAGTCCCACTTACCCTGAGCCCATGGCACTGGGGCGTTCTTGCTCGCCTGTTTGTGAAGGTCTACCCAGAGGAAATGGGGTATGGCACCACAAAATGGTCCAGCTGGAAGTCAAACATGAGAGACTAGAAAGCATCCTACAGGCTGCAGTGCTTGGGGATCTTGAGACACCTGCCAGAAATCCTTAAGGATAAAAGAGGAGTTCATGGACTTGTGGCCTTGAGCCTCTTGTGCTGTCACTTACACCCATTTCCATAGAATTACAGTGTGTCGGTGCCGGACACTGGACAGTGTAACATTATCTCGTCCAGCTACCACTTACCATGTAGAAGGGAAGTGGAAAGGGAAGATGCTTCCAAGGGAATGTGGGAACAGAAGGAAGTCACGTCTCCCTGTGCCATCCTAGACTACTGCTCTGTGTGTGTGTGTGTGTGTGTATGCACTCACACACACATGTGAGCAGCTCCTGCCTTGACCTGAGCCTAGAGCGTTCCTCCTTGGAAGGGGACTCTATTTCACAATCCATCTGGTCCTGGAGCCCAGTGGGGCTAGGTTTGGTTTAGGGATGGAGGGAGAAAGCAAGTGAAGGAGAGACAGATAGAGAAAGAGATGAAAAGACAGGGACAAAGACCTCTTGGCAGAGAGAAATTATAAAACAGGGCAAGAAAGAGAGAGAAGAGCAGACACAGGGATGGAGAAAGTGAAGAAGGAGGAGCCAGAAAGAAAGGAATGAAGGGTGAGCAGCAGACCAGGCGGAGCTCACAGTCCACCCTGGCAGGGTTTCTTTTTGCAGGTGATTGCTCTCCCTGTCGCCACCCTCCTGGTCATTCTCTGGAGCCCCTGGTCGTGAGTGGGCATTAGCTTAGCCCAGTGTTGGTGTTCAACTGTTACCCAATCTGAGCCTCCCTTACTGCACCCACAACTACCTGGTTAAATAAAACCTTAAGGAGGGGTGGCAGGGAGGAGGCCCATGTGAGCCAGTGCCCTGGGTAACTCCCACTGTCTTGCTTGCCTTTTTCCTAATCCTGAGACCTGAGCCTAACCAAGCCAGTGTGTGCTTTGGCCCCAGAATCCCTGTTGGGGGCAGCAAAGGAGACACAAAGTGATGGAGGAAGCATGGTGGTAGCCTTGTGGCTTCAGTGACCCTGTGTGAGACAGGGTTGGACTGGAGGAATGGGGAACAGGTATTTCCTGTGGTCCTGCTGAACAGTGGCTCAACCAATCCACCCAAAATGGCAGAAGCAGAGAAACTGCAAACATGAACAGCGGTGCCATAGCAAGAGCTGGCCTGTGGAGGCTGACACTGTGAGTCTAGGCACAGCACCCCAATGTACAAAGAACCTCCACTTATAAGCCATGTGAGGGCAGGCAAGGTACTTTAACTTCCCTGGTCTCAGTTTCCTCATTGTGAAATGGAGCTAATAATAATAACCTAACAGGGTTGTAGTTATTTAATAAAATATCCCAGCACTGTTTCTGTTTCCTAGTCAATGTATAATCCACAGTCTTTACCCCCATTCCCTATGAGAAGGCACGGTAGCTTCTAGACTCTGGGCAGAGCCCCACACGCAGCAGTCAGGATGCTCAGACGGGGAAGCAAAGCCCTTAAAGCTCTCTAGCAGCTAGAGCTACCTGGTGTTTGGAAGCCAGGCAGAGCCCCACAGATATGCATGGAAACACCCAGGGTCATAATGGAGGAGGCACAATGCCAATCACTTAAATTTAGGTGTTCTTGGTTTCCTAATTTGATTGAAGGGTAAACTGAGGCAGAGAGTGGGGAAACGACAGATAATGCAGAGTGAACAAGTCTTACTTTGGAAAAAACAGTTTCCCTGGTGGGAGAGGAAGGGAGATTGTGCTGTGACTATCACCCAACTCAAATGTGGAACCCAAGATGGGCAAGAAGCTCAGGTGGGGCTAATGCTGTACAAAACACCTGGTTAGCTCCGATAAGCAGCTGTCACAAGCCAGGACTCTGCCCTGGCTGCACTCATCCAGCCCAGAGGGGCGATCACTCACTTCTTTCTTCTGGCTCACTCTGTCTTCATCCCCAGCTGTCAATTCATGTGTCTCAAAATGACATGAGTTAAACATCTTAAAGAACTAGGAATTTATCATATGGTGATGTCAACTCAGAAAGCAGAACCAGCGATTTGTATCTCAGTAGTGGATGATTACAGTTTTCTTGGTGCTATGAAAGCCCTATATCCTCACGTGTTGCAATCTGATTAATAGGCAGTATTAGGGGTTGAATTACATCCCCCCAAAAGATATGTTGAGGTTTTAACCTGTGAATGTGATCTTCTTGGAAACAGGGTCTTTGAAGATATAATTAAGGTAAGATGTGATTATTAGAGTGGGCCTCCTCCACATACAACTATTATCTTTATAAGAAGAGAAGACAGAGAGAGAAAAGGAAGATGGTCATGTGAAGATGGAGGTAGAGGTTAGAGTGATGTAGCCACAAGCCAAGGAATTCCTGGGGCTACCAGGAGCTGGAGGAGACAAGGAAATATTCTCTCCTGGAAGTGGCAGAGGAAGCATAGCCCTGCCAATACCTTAATTGGCAACCCTAGGAAATGAATAGAGTAGGCAAGAAAAATTAAGTGGGAGGAAAGAGGCTGGGAGGAAGGAGGACATTCTGTTTAAGGGAACTCTGGAATCTCTTTTCTTCTACCCCCATGTCCTTCTCTATTTTCTATCCTCTATCTCCTTTCAACTCTTCAGCCAATGGATCTTTAATTCTTAAATCAACAAGCGTCAGTGAACTGCCTCCATGTGCCTGGCTTTGTGATGGAGGCAGAAGCTGCCCAGAGATGTGAGTTGAACTCCCTGACTGTTGACTTCTAGCCTCCTGAAGGCAGTTCATGGGTGTGGGAAAGGGTGCTGGCTCCAGGGTCAGAGCACCTGGGCCCAAATCTCTGGGTGACCTCAGGCATGTGATTACGTGCTACATAGCTTGCTTCCTCCTCTGCAAAATGGGGAAAATAACACACCTATTTTGTGAGGTTCTCTTGAGAATTAAATGAGATAATATATGTCAGATGATTAGTACAAGCAATCAATCAGCATTAATTATTGTTATGACTGTTATTATTAGCGTAGGGAAAATAACATGAACAGCATTCAGCCGACTACAGGATAAAGTGTGATAAATGCTGGCACAAAGGTGCAGATAAAGCATTTTGAGAAGAAAGAAGACAGATGAGTTATTTCTACCCAGAAATCAGGGAAGTCTTTGTAGAGTCACAACATTTGAATAGAGCCTTAAAGGACAGGTAGATGTTACCCAGTGGAGGAAGGAGGGTAGTGTGTGTGTAGGTGGAGAAGGGGCTTGTGGGAGGGATAAGGGAGTTTCTCCTGGAGGAAACTGCATTCACTGAGGCAAGGAGGTCTGACAGGTTCAGCAGAGAGAGTAGATCTATGTGTGAAGCATCCTGTGTGCGGTGCATGGTGAGAAGTGAGACCTAGGACAGGCTGGGTCTAGATGGTTGTGGCTCTGATGTCAGGAGAAGGAGTTTGGTTTTTATTATGAAGACAGTGATCCCTAAGGGAGTTACAGCAATATGATAGAGGAAGCTAGGGTGGGGACGGGGAGGCCAGCAAATTCTCAGTGGTCCACTCCAGTGACAAGGGAGGTCTGAACCAGGCTGGGGTGATGAAGAGGAAGGGGCAGATTAAAAAGTCATGGAACTAATACTGAGGGGATTTGATAACTGGTTGGGAGTGAGAGCAGACGGAGAGAAACATCTAAGATGGTTTCTTGGTTTCTTGCCAGAACTATCTGGAAGGAAAGTAATGGGAGATTCTAGACTCCATAAAGGCTGAGGCCTCATCCTTTCCCCTTACCCCATGCCAGCACCCCACAAGGCCTGCATGGGGTGGGTGCTCAATACATAAATATTTGTTGAATGAATTTGATGCCAGAAGTGAGGAGGGAGACCAAGGGAAGGATAACAGGCTTGGAGGGGTGGTCACAGTATGGTCAAAGTTAAGATACCCACAGGACCATCACATCAGGCTGGCCTGCGGGCTGCCAGACATGCAGCCTTGGGGAGAAATGCGGGAGGGAGATATAAACTTTGGAGCCAATAGCAATCAAGTGAAAACAAAAGCCACACGTGGGTTTGAAGTCCAGAGATAGCTCAGATCTCTCAGTGGGCTCCATGAGATTTGTCATAATAATTAGAGACAATCTCAGATGCTGGGTGTAAAGGGAGCACGGTGACAGATGAAGGTAAACTAATTATCCTCACAGCAACCTTGAGAAACAGGAATGTGCATGCACGTTTCCTTGTTATGATACAGAGAAGAAAAAGGACCAGAAGAGTTGCATGATGTCCCAGAAGACAGCCAGAGCCCTGGCACAGCTGCAGGAACACCCAGGAACTCCTTCCTCCACTATCCCCCCTTGGAAATGTCAGCATGGGTACTTTCCTCATCAAGGAATGATTTTAAGAATTTGTTTTTAAAATAAAAAGGGGTTCTAGAGTTGGGAAGCCCTTCGGGCCATAATGAGATGTGTTTTATGGGACCATTCACCAGCACCTGGAAAACAGGGATGACCTATAAATGTATTCATGGATTCAGACCCAGGGCAGGTTTCATGGGCTGATTACAAATGCCCTGGGGATGGCATCAGCATTCAGGAGACACAGTCGCCCCCGAACACCAGCCACAGTGCCATACACACCTTCACTGCCTGCACTCCCACCCCCTCCTCACCCCTGCTGCTGCAATGCCAACTCCTCAGTCTCAGCAGCTCCTGGAAGCTCTAGGTCACCTTTCAAGAAAACCAGAGTTCCTGATCCAGATCAGGGCAGCCCAGGTCATTATCTTTGTCCCCTCAACCCACATCAGCCCAGCCTGTTCAGCCTCATCCACATGACTTCCTCAATTAGCCTGGCATCCCACCCCACCGGGCCCCCCTCCCACCTCCTCCGCCATCATAAGTTTCATGCAGAGGGTATAGCACTTGAAGCTAGGCCGACCTGGCCTCCAGTCCTGACCACTTAGACCCTGATCTTGTATGAATCAGTCTCAGAGACTCAACTTTCCCATCTGTGAAAGATCTCTCTCCTTGTCTGTACCCTCCTGGGCCTAGCACTATGCTTGGTGCACATTTGGTGGTGGTCCACAGATGCCACATGGATGCATGAATGCATGGCTTCCTGAGAGGATGACACAGATGCACGTGGATTTGTATCACTTGCTGAATGGAAGTGAGACTTAACAGGGACCTCTTAGGAGCCTGTGGGCTCCCCCAAGTATAGAAAAACAAAACCTCTTCAGTTCTTTCAAGGGAAATTTCAGTTACCTAGCTAACCCTGAGAAGTAAATGTGGTAAGGAAGAAGGTAATACTAGCTTAAGATCATAGCCAAGGAAGTTAGAATCATGGGATGTTTGGTTCCCAGGTAGAAATTAGACATAACATCTTAACACATGCCACTGAGTTGTTTTTCAGAAACCTGGATCCCCATCAAATGGATCTGCTGGCACATAGACCCCAGGTAAGGGGAAACTGACGCCTGGACTCCGACCTCTCTTTGTTCTAAATTTCTCCTTGAGGGGCCTGGAGAAAGTCACACCCTGCAGCCAGAGCTAACATCCCTTTTTTCTGATCCCACATTTTTAGGCAATCCTTCCTAAACCAACCATAAATCGGAAAATCTTTGAATCCTCTTCTGACCTGTGGCTTCCTGCTTTGAGATGTCCCACTGTGTTAGGTCAAACTAATGTATGTTCTCCATGTATTGATTTATGACTTTGCCTGTAACCTCTGCCTCCCTGCCTTTAAAAACCCTTACCTGAAAGCCATCTGGGAGTTGGGGTTTTAAGTGTGAGCCGCCCAATTCTCCTTATTTATTGCCCTGCAAATAAATGCCTTCCTTTTGTCTGCTGCAAACCTTGGCGTGAATGTTTTGGCTTTACTGTGCCAGGTAAAGAGACACCAATTAGGGTTGAGAACAGATGTGCTTAGTAAAATAAATTACTTCCAGATGCTGGTGACACCATCTTGGCCTCCTCTTGGTATCCCAGTTGGCTCTCTATTTGAAAGCCTCGCCTGGGCGTGGTGGATCAGGCCTGTAATCCCAGCACTTTGGGAGGCCAAGGCGGGAGAATTTCCTGAGGTCAGGAGTTCAAGACCAGGCTGGCCAACATGGCAAAACCCCATCTCTACTAAAAATACAAAAATTAGCTGGGTGTGGTGGCAGACACCTGTATTTCCAGCTACTCAGGAGGCTGAGGTGGGGAAAATCACTTGAACCTGGGAGGCAGAGGTTGCAGTAAGCTGAGATTGTACCATTGCACTCCAGTCTGGGCAACAGAGTGAGACTCCATCTCAAAAAATAAAAACAAAAACAAAAACAAAAACAAAAATCGATGACAAAAAGCCTCTGTCCATCTTCTGTTGCACAAATCCCGCCTCACTCTCTGAGCCCTGGTGGAGCTCCATGTTCCTCAGGCAGCCCTCCTGACTGCCCCCAGCTGGCACAACTCCATCGTCTGGCTGCTATCCACCTTTTGGTCAGTACACTTAGTTTGCACTAGACTGGCATCACCCAACTGAGTTCTAAGGCCGACAAGGTGCTGTTTCCTATTTGTCTGTGTTTCTATTCATTGCATAGACCCCAAATACAGGCAGGCTGAGCCCTCCTCAGTTGCAAAATCAGTCACCACAAAGGATTCTTAGATTAATCACCCAGTAACATAATCTTAAAATACTGATTTTGGACCTGGGACACCGCCTAGACACTGGTATGTTCATGGGTTCGTATACACATGCACACATGTGTGCACACACTTTGGGGATTGGATAGTATTTGTTTTCCTCTGAAGCTTCACTGAGCTGCCTGCCAGTTCCGAGGGGCCTAGGTCTGGGCCTGGCGATGGTACACATGATGTAAGAAAGGTTTCTCTATCCCCTGGGGCTGGTTGACTGCGATATGGCTGCTGCTTTCCCTACAGATATGAGATGCATGAGGTGGAGTGGAAAGGGACAAAGCTGTGCAGCTTGAGCCCAGGAAGGGGCACTCCCACGCCTGAGGTGCAGGGATAAGAAGGGGGGCACAGGGATCCCAGCCTGAGGCTGTTTCTGAAGGTAGGTTGGGCTTACTCATGGACACCCATTCATATCACACACACACACACACACACACACCACAACGACAGTAAGTACACAGTCTCCAAACATTCCCTGCTTACCACGCACTGATATAGTGGTATAGTATGGGCTCCAACTGGCTTCTCCTCATGGAAAAGTAGGAGTAAGGAAGGGATGTGCTGTGAAATGGAAGGGGCATGTACATAGTGTGCAGCCTCATTGTCTATTGATTGGCAACTTTGTTAAGCAAAATTTACTTTGCACTTCCAAGTGCCAAACACTGAGGATACAGACATGAAAAAATACATATACCTGTACAACACAGTCCCCTAATCATATGTATTTGGGGTGAAACCCCCACACATTAAGCACATTTAAATGTAGGCTCACTTGCATCACAAATGCATTCACACACACACACACACACACACACACACACACACAACTATACATCCATAGACACCCAGCAATGGGCAATGGGGTTTTGTCCTATCACTCACAAGAAAGGCAAAATGGGAAGCTTATGGTTTTAAGAGCCATCTCTGGGCCCAGTACTATTTCCCTGGTTACCTCTCCTGGGGCCAGGGGCCAAGTGTCAGATGAAGTGACTTTTTAATGTCCATCTGGGAATCCAGAAGGTAAAAGAGGTGGTAATAATACTCCCTTTGTAACCTGTCTGTCTCTCTAGCACTTGAGAAAATTGGATGCTATTAAAGTCAATTTAACTTTAAAGGGCAATGAACAGTGGAGACATGATAGAGACAGGAAAAGCTTACAGCTGCAGCCCTGAGGGCTTGCTGGAACACTGCAAGGTGCCTTTGGGGATGGGACCTCTGCTCACATGGATCTTTTAGGTGGTCCCAGTATGGTTTCTCCAGCAACTGTGGTGTGATCCTAATCCAAACTTTTTGCAGTTAGTTACATTCACCCTTCTCTCAGCAGCTCCATGGACAGTGCCTTTGGGGGTTCCAAGTGGACTCAGGTAAAGGAGAGATTAGACCTGGCCCTTAGGGAGCTTCTCAGCTGATGAGAGGGTCATGGCTGTGACTTTAGAGAGCTCCTGGCCTCATCCAGGGGTTATCCACATGGATATGCAAACATACGGAAGAAAAAATAGTATTGGAAGATAAAGAAATATTCATGCAGTACGATGAGCATTTATATGAAACTTAAAAGCATAAAAAATAATTTCACATATTGTTTTGATGGACATATGTGTGTTGTATGAAGTTCACACAGTCCTTGCTCTTCCCAGTTCCCATGTACAAAGTTCTGTTGTGGTTTAGTCGAACCAGTCCCCAACAACAAGGTTAAAATTTGAATTACGATAGCGTATTGACTGTGTGTGATTGCAGAAAGTACAAACTTTGATGCCAATTCTTCATTCCACACATTTCTCCATGAAGAACAGATGTGCATCCTGATTTCTTCTTTCATGGTCTGTCAGGTGACTGGTCACTGAGCATCTGCTATCCAGTTTTCCAGTTTACACACAGACAGCAAAGTGTGCAGCTATGTTGCTTCCATGTCTCTGGGTGATAAACCTATGTTACCCTTTGCAAAAATAGATAATCTAAAGAGGAAGTTGACCTTCAAAGATGAAAGCACAGAAAAGAAACAAAAAGTGATAATGCTGCAAGTGGAGTTCAAACAGTATGTCAAGGGATCTGTAGAAGGAAAAGCTGGTGGTGGAAATATGGACACCACCACTAGGAGAGGGACTCTAGATATGCAGCCAGGGGAACTTAGTGAAGGACAACTTAGTGCCATTATGAAGAAAGCGGTTGTGATGAAAAGGATGGGGATGTTCCAGAGGAAGTGATGCTGGCAAAAGTTTCACATTAAGGGAACTCTCAGAGACACTGTGCAATACTGAGCATGCAAAGGATAAAATGCTAGAAGTTGGTACGAACTTAAGAGTATGATGATTTGCCAAGTATAGAAAAGATGTTTGGTTTGCTCTACATTGTAAGTTATATGACGAGAAGAAGGTGAGCACTGTTCATAGTATTCTTGAAAGTTTTTTGTGAAGAAATAAAACACCTTAATTCTCAATGTTTCTAAAGTTTTAAATTAAATAATTTGGATAATATTAATATTTTAAATGCTGATTTTACTTTTTTTTAAAAAAAAATTCCATATACTATTTATAGTCTGAAGTAAGAGAGTTTTAATGTTTTTGACAAGAATTGTTAAAGATCACAAGACCATTGTAATTTTTTCTCACAGATTTTTAAGATGATTTTGCACAGTTTCAGCTTGTGTGGTCATTTTTATAGCCCTGCAGAGTGAGTCCTGTCTGTGTAAAGAATAATGTATTAAGTATAAAGAAATGCTTTGGAATGACAAATACTCAATTCAATGTCTCTAGTTAGATCTAGAGGAGGGGGAGAGAGGGGGGAGTATGATTAGGGAGGTGTACACATGGGCTTTGACTGTGTTTATAATATTTATTTCTTAAGTTGGAGTCTAAGTTAGTTTTATTTCTTAAGTTGGAGTCTAAGTTAGTTAGGCTGTTCTTGCATTGCTATACAAAAATATCAGAGATTGGGTAATTCATAAAGAAAAGAGATTTATTTGGCTTATGGTTCTGCAGGCTGTACAGGAGGCATGGCACCAGCATCTGCTCAGATTCTGGGGAGCCTTCAGGAAGCTTCCAATCATGGTGGAAGGTGAAGAGGGAGCTGGCATCTCACATTGCAAGAGCAGGAACAAGAGTCTGAGGGAACTTCTACACTGCTGGTGGGAACGTAAACTAGTACAACCACTATGGAAAGCAGTGTAAAGTAGAACTACCATTTGATCCAGCAATCCCACTACTGGGCATCTACCCAGAGGAAAATAAGTCATTATATGAAAAAGATACTTGCACATGCATGTTTATAGCAGCACAATTTGCAATTGCAAAAACGTGGAACCAACCCAAATGCCCACAGATCAAGGAGTGGATAAAGAAACTGTGGTGTATGTATATGATAGAATACTACTCAGCCATAAAAGGAATGAATTAATGACATTTACAGCGACCTGGATGAGATTGGAGACTATTATTCTAAGTGAAGTAACTCAGGAATGGAAAACCAAACATCATATGTTCTCACTCCTATGAGGATGCAAAGGTATAGGAAAGACACAGTAGATTTTGGGGACTCAGGGGAAAGGTGGGACGGGGGTGAGGGATAAAAGACTACAAATTGGGTGCAGTGTATACGGCTTAGGGTGATGGGTGCACAAAAATCTCACAAATCACCACCAAAGAACTTACACATGTAACCAAATACCACCTGTTCCCCAATAACCTATGGAAATAAAAAAAAAAAGAGTCTGAAGGGGAAGACACCACACACTCTTAAACAGCCAGATCTCGCAATAACTCACTCACTATTGCGAGGGTTGAGTGAAGAGGACAGCGTTAAACCATTCTGGAGAAATCCACCTCCATGATACAATCACCTCCCACCAGGCCCCATTTCCAACACTGGGGATTACAATTTAACATGAGACTTAGAGAGGACAACATCCAAACTATATCAATAGTATTTGTTGCATTTTTTTGCATGTCCTGATAGAAACTTAAATATGTGAGCTATCCAAACAAACATATCCAAATGGGCTCATTTCTTTATTATAAATTATAAATATTGGGGCTGATCACTAGTTAGCAGGAGGGCATTTGGGAAGGCAACAGTGTACAGGGCGCTGCAGGAGGCCCTGAGGCCACACAGTACACTCAAAAAGACTCCAGACTCCCTGGGATGGAGGCTGCAGGGATGGGGAAGAAAGGAGGATCCAGAAGGCCTGGGTTCTAGTCTTCCTCCACAGTTAAAAAGCTTAGTGCGCTGGACAAGCCCTTCATCTCCCTGGGTCTCAGGTGTCTCTATAAAATGAGCATGCTTGTACCTTATCTGGAAGAAATGCTTTCCTGATGCTTTCCAGGGCTCGCCATGCTTATTTCTTGCATTCTAGGGTTAAGGACAAGTATTTTCAGTTCTCCCTACTACTGGCTCGCTGTGTGAGCCATTTCTCTGCAAACAGGAGTATTCCTGCTGTTCCTCTGGTCAATCCGGAAGCTCATGAGAAAGTGCTCTGCAATTTTGAATAGGAAGCAAGGAATGTGTCATGCCTACCAACATCATCTTTCCTCTTCTCCTGCTCTCGGAGATCACCAGAAGCACACTCGGGTCACCAGCCACCTTTGTGGTATTGACTGGGAAGACTCCCCAGCAGTGGTATTGGGTCCAGGCAGTTGTATCACATGAACCCTTATGAGTGGAGGTTGACCTCCAGGGTGGTGGTGCTGAACCCCTGAAGGATTCTGGGCAAACTAAGCAAAGGGTTAGTTTACAGTTTTCCCTCCCCCTTTTTTTTTCTTGGAGGCGTAAGGAAAAACAAATTCTTATCTGCAGTATCCTGTTCCCAGCCTCCCATCTTCTTGTCTCCCCATGGGTCCTTAGCTTCCCTTAAATCTTTCAGAAAAGAGCTGGCTCCCAGAAGACACGGAGAGAACTGCAGTTTGCCCTTTTCCAAAGCCTGTCATTCATTCCTGGTCTCTTTCTCATCACCTTGCTTCCAGTTCTAATTTAGTCCCTGGGGCCACTCTCTTCTTGAATGATTAGAACCAGAGGGCAATCAAAAAGAAAGGAACTTTCTGCAGAGGAGAGAGGGGAGCCAGGGGCTCTGGGGACATTTTTCTTCCCTCAAGGGATGAGGTAGATTTTCCTAAATTTATAATTAACAAGATGAAAAAAGACACTTCAAGAATTCATAACTCTCGGAAAATACTCCAGTTTGGGAAACACTGGTCTGGAACTTGTGGTGAGTCAGCTCTTGATTCGTGAAGGCAGAGATGCACAGATACCACATTGAGAAGATAGTAGATGATGTAAACCCACTGGAGAAATGGAAACTTTCCCATGGGGAAGGCTGCATGGGCGGAGGAAGCAGTCCTCTGGTGGAATAGAATGATAACATACCATTCATCACAGCCCCAGGTATTGTGCTAAGTGCGTCACATTTAACTCAGACAACCACCCATGAAGTAGGTCCAATTATTAGCCCCATTATGCAGGTGAAGAAATAGAGGCATGCAAATCTATGCAGTTTTCCTAAGACCCTACATCCAGTTAGAGCTGCCAAGCAACAAACGCTGACATCTAGAAGAATGTGTGAATAGGTTGCTGGAGTCATAAATGCCCAATTAATCAATTGGCGTCATCTTATACACCCATCCCTCCAAAAGTTGCTATTATTTACTTTCCCTGGCCCTGGAAAAAGAGGGACCCCAGTACAGTGTCCTGGACTGGAATTAGGACAGCTCCATTCTATAGACTGGTCAGCCCCTCATTCTATGTGTGACCTTGAGTGAGACCCTTCCTGATCCTAGGTCTTGGTCTCTACATCCATCAGAGGAGGCAGCGAGACCAGCTGGCTGGGAAAGTTCAAGCCAGTCCCACCGTTCCAGTGCATGCCAGTCTACCTGACTCCACGGGGGAGGTTTTGGGGGCGGGGTGGATCTTCACATTGCAGCTGCTGTTTATGACTTTTCCAAGGCCCCTCCTCCCCGGGCTCCTCGCCCCCGTGCTTGGCATGCTTGGCTCTGTCTTGCAGTGAAGCGAGCCGTGTAGGAGTTTCTAGCTGCCTGTCTCTTTTGGGTTCTCCCTTTTGGGATGTCTTTTCACACCTCCAAGTGCTGGGTGGGAGTGGACGAATGCCACAGGTTTGGCTCTGACACCTTCCTTTCCCCTCCATGGGATGCTTGCAGCCCAGGACCTGAGCATGGATGCCTCTGTGCTGACCCTTTGTGAGGCTGCTGGGGCATGTCTACAGAGCAGCAACCCATCACCGCTGCTGTTTGAGCCACTCTTCCTTACTCCCGGAAGGCCAGCAGAAGCTCCTCCTTTGCTGGATCTGGTCCCCACCCAATGGAGGGGGCTGATTAATTATGTAGCCTCAGGCAAGTCACATCTCCTCACTGGGCCTCAGTTTTTATATTTGTAAAGTGAAAGGATTAGACCAGACAGGCCCCTAAGATACTCCAAACTCTAATGTTGTACAGTTTATTTCATTTCTGTTTGTTTCATGTCTTTCCCAGTACCCTCATATCCTTCGTGTCTTGTAGATATCATATCTGCCAGCTGAGATTTTTAGCTGCTTCAAACACCCCACTGGAGGGACATATCTCAGCATGCTGAGATGAATATTTTGTTAGAATAACTTGCTATTAAAACATGATTAATATTGAAGATTTGTTTATGAAATAACACTGTATGAAAAAGGCAGAACAAAACAGAGGGCACACACATTCATCAGAACATGGAGAAAATGTGTCCAACAGCACTGGAGAATGACCACAGAGAGATGTGCTGTTTGAGCTTCATACTCAATGGATTCTTTTGGCTGTAATGTTGCTTAAGTTAATAATTTCTAAAAATTGTGGCTGATAAGACTAAGAGGCCTTTCAAATTTCATCAAGGAGCCTGTGGGCCTTCCTTAAAATTTCATTAGGAGGAGACCAATTTAAAGATTAGCTAATGTAAGAGATGCAGTTATCTAATTAATTGTAGCAGGTCCGTGAGGTAATCCAGTGAGAGAAGCTCCTGGCAACTGATAGAGACCAAGAAAAGGAGAGCTAAAGAGTAAAGAATTGCCAGCGTTTCTGTGGCCCATGTTCAGGGTGGAAGACTCTCTTTTCGAATGGTGAGTCCCAGTGGTCTAAAGACTGATGCCTCTCCATACTGGTGGATTGAGAATAACCTTGAGATGAGATTTAACTTCTTTTCACATATTTCAAATTCCTCAATAGCCTTTTAATCAAATTTAGTCTCTGGGCAAACCTTCCCAAAACGAAGAAGTACTCTGTGCAAATATTGCTGTTAAACTGCCAGATATATCTCTCAGTAAAAATAATAGCAGCAGCTGTGAGTTACAGTGCCTACGATGTAAAAAGTACTTCACATGCATTTAACTATAATTTTTGCAATAACCTTGCAAAGTGGGAATTAATACTTCAGGGCTATCACGTACCCATGCAGATTGTGCACTGCACAACTCTGGGGACACCATTCACATTGGAGTCTATGTGAATGGCATCTTCTGGAGTTGTATGGTGTGCAGCCTATCCTACTCTACAAGTTTAATAACAAGACTTCTACAGTGTCATGTACTATTCTAAGCACTTGTATATATGTAAGTATATTTAATCCTCACCTCCACCATGCAAAGCTGGTGTTATTATTATCCCTGTTTCACAGATGAAGCATAGAGAAGTGGTTAAATAATCTTGTCCAAGGTCATACAGCTGGTAAATGAGGATGCCCAATTTAAACCCGAATGTGTCTGGGTTTCCTCTTGGGAAATTATTTTAATACACTATTACATAGTCTCCAGGTCAGCCTCTGCCTGTGACTGCCATGTATCTGTCAGAGTGTGACTGCACTGAGCTGAACCTGTGAAGCCCAGGACCCAGCCCTCAAGGGCAGTGACCCACTGAGGCACATATTCTGGTGGGCTCCCCCAGGTCAACCAGGGAGCCACTTTCCATACACATCTATTACCATCTTTGCCATGTGTCATGTCCCTCATTGAAGCAACGGCATATGTTCCACATTTTAATAGAGTAAGAACATAAATCCTCTTGAAAGATTATGAGTTGATGCCATAGTCAGAAGGAAGTGGTGGAACAATATAAGGATGACTCTTACCCCAAACCCTCCTGTATGAGTTGACCAAAGAGGACCTACAGACAATCCTTAGATTACTAGATTTTTAAAGACTGACCTCTGGCCAGATTTGGCACATTGGTTCTAGGAGTAGGGGACAGATCCATGTCCTCTCAAGAGTCCACATCCCAGCTCCTGTTTTTGTTCAGATGCTAGTGTGATGTGTCTGCCACACAGGAAGGTAGGGGAGTTATTTTGTGGTTAAACTTGGATGAAACATTGAACAATGCCCCAAGAGAAAGGTGCACCTGTTCATAGGAAGTAATAGTGAGGGTCATCTAGCACCCACCACCCTAGTCCAGACAGGCAAGGCCGCTTTTCTGGTCTTTCTCCTCTGCTGCCCCTGCAGGTCAGTTTTGGTGTGACAGGCACCCTTAAAGTGGGAAGGTCTTCCTGCCTCCAATTCCACACAGCCTCCAGGGCTTTCAAGAAGTCTTGCTGTTGCTACGGTAACTCTACCTAGGCTGCCTGCTGCACATTTCTGAGTGCTGGTTGCATCCTGTCATCTTATCCAAATGCCTGAGGCCAGCTTGAGTGGGGAAAGAGATAGAGGGAAGGTGGTGTTGCAATCAGACTGGACAGCTTCATGTCCCTCAGTCACTTGGGCTAGGTGGAAAGAAACAGAATGCTTCAGTATGGTTTCTTATTCTCTGACTAGCCCTCCTCATCTCATCTACACCACGGGACATCCCCTGCTTAACTTTCTGAGACGTTCTTCCTTTTCCTGAATGTTCCTCAGGTTCCTCCCACATGTTAAATGTCACAGGCAATTCTCCCAGAGGTCTGCCAGCCCCTGCCCTAGTTTAGATTAGAGGTAGTAGACCTAGGGGCTTATGTCAAAAGAATTGACATATGAACCTAAGAACAGAAAAGCTGGTTCTCTGGGTAAACCTCCAAACTCAAGATTTTGTGTCTTGATGGGGGCAACAAAAATGGGGTGCACAAAAATATAGGAGTCATTGTCCTTATTTCTCCCCGAATGCTAGAGACAGTTCCCAAAGACTAACTTTCCTTAAGTCATTCCCAGAATTACTCTGGTCTATTTATGTTAATCCCACTTTTTTTTTTTTCCTCTCAAAGAAGAATTTTGTCATAGTTACCTTGCTGAAAATTGAGTGTTGTTTTTCTTTTTTCTTTTTCTTTTTTTTTGAGACAGGGTCTCCCTCTGTCACCTAGGCTGCAGTGCAGTGGCACGATCTTGGCTCACGGAACCTCTGCCTCCCAGGTTCAAGCGATTCTCATGCCCCAGGCCCCTGAGCAGCTGAGCTTACGGGTGTCCGTCATGACACCGAGCTAATTTTTGTATTTTTGGTAGAGACGGGATTTCGCCATGTTGGTCAGGCTGGTCTAAACTGTTGTGACCTTTAGTACAGTGCTAAATTCAATTCCTAACCACTTGTCAGAACCAAGGCAAACTCCTTTCTCTTCCCTAAGTGACTGCTTAGGCAGCCCCTTGCATCACGGAGAGCCGTGGAGACAGGGATGGCAGTCCTTTGAGCAGACTCCACATGTTGGCTTCAGAGCTGTGTTGGGTGCTCTAAGCTGCAGTCCCCCAGCCCAAAATACATACTTAAAATATACGTGAAATTGACTGCTTTAGACATGACATGCATGCTTTTATTTGCCACACTCTCACTGTGTCATATTGTCTTTTTACACTCTGATACATCACTGAGTGGCCTGATTGATCCACAAAGACATTCTTCTTTGCACCCTCTGGGACAAGAACTGGTCTCCCCTTGGTGAGTGGCAATATGTCTCAGCTTTGCTATTAACTCTTCTGTGCTGAGCTCAGTAGACTCCCACTTGCTGAATAAAGATCTATCTTTTGGAACCAAAGTCTAGACACAAGTATTATTCATATGCAGGGTTGGAGAAGGGAAAAGGCCCTGTTTTAAATAAGGACAGGTTCTCCTTCACATTATTAATATGCTGAGATAATTACAGGTCTCCTGACAAAATTTCAGGGGCAGAATAATTGATTTAGGGACTTCTTGGAGTCAAAGTCAAGCTGCCCTCTGATATAGTCTCCCCGGGAACTTGGTGAGCATCATCACTAAGGCCATCCCCAGATGTAGTAGAGAGTGGGCCCTGGCTTGACTGCTCTAACTGGGCTGACCACAGGGGCCGGTGAGGGACGCGTGAGGAAGGACACAGCAAGATTTGGAAGGCAGAACACACAACATTCATAAAACCAGGCTCAGAAGATGAAGCTTTAGAATCTGGAAGGATGTGACAGGAAAGGAAATGGTAAAGGTAGTACACAGCTCTCCAGATCTGGGCTCCCTAAGTGGGGGGCCTATGGAAAGAATATAAAGGATCTATGAACTTGGACAGGAAAAAATACATCTTTAACGTCATTAACTTCTAACTGTAATCTAGTGTTTCCTTCATTATGAAGGTAGACAAACCACAGCGTGTTACCAGAACCTGAGGCTTTCCACCAAAGGAAATTTACTATTTTCATCATGTTACGCTTTTGCAGATATCTTGTAATGTTGTTTATACTTATCATTATTCTAGATTATTTATTAGACCTGCCTCTAGATTTTGGTTTAAATATGTGTATAATTGTATTACAAATTAAAACATATTTTGATACAGTATAGATAGTATAAAAATTCTCTTAGAATTTAGATGTGATGAATATTAACATTTTGAGGTAACTGTAAAAATTGTAACATGATGAAAATAGTTGATTAGACATATAACTATTATATATAACTATTACACATAAAACTGTTACACATATCATAGAGTATATGTCTAATCAGTTATTCTCATCATGTTACAATTTTTACAGTACCCCCAAATATTGTTAATACTCATCATTTATCTAAATTCTAAGATAATTTTTGATATTATAGATATAGTTTCCTTTGTAATCCTGCACATTTTACTTTGTATGTTTAAAAACATTATTTTGAGAAGAGGTCCTATGGCCTTCATTACAGCGAGCGCCAATGAGTTCTATGTTGTAAGGAAGGGTAACAACTACTGTAGGTCTCCCTTTAAAAGAAGAATCAACTTCTGGAACTTATAGCTAAGGCCAGACTCGAGGAGAAAAGCCTTAGAAACTCAATTTAGGCTGGGTGCAGTGGCTCACGCCTGCAATCCCAGCACTTTGGGAGGCTAAGGTGGGCGGATCACGGGGTCAGGAGATCGAGACCACCCTGGCTAACACGGTGAAACCCCATCTCTACTAAAAATACAAAAAATTAGCTGGGCGTGGTGGCGGTGGCGGGTGCCTGTGGTCCCAGCTACTCGGGAGGCTGAGGCAGGAGAATGGCGTGAACCCGGGAGGCAGAGTTTGCAGTGAGCCGAGATCGCACCACTGCACTCCAGCCTGGGTGACAGAGCGAGACTCTGTCTCAAAAAAAAAAAAAAAAAAAAAAAAAGAAACTCAATTCAGGCACACTCGTATATATAGAAGTATCTTTAGGATGGTAATACTGAAACCACAGGAATACAATTCTAATGATGGGATCTCAGGCATTTGTGGAGAGATATTTTAGACTAGAACTTAAAAATATCGCAAAGGGAAAAGTCGAAAAGTCCACTCTGTAGGCACCAGAGCTCCATTTCAGCTCAGATGGGGTCAGAGGGGTGACAACATGTAGTATTTAGGATGGATTGTCCAATTATCCCACGACAGGGTAGAGGGAGAGTGTCTGTGAAGTTTCCCGATGTGTGGCTCTCTGGATTCTTTTTCAGGGAAGGGTGTAGTGGAGACTTCCAGCTTGAGTCCAGCAACCTTGGAGCTACAGTGCCCTCCCTGTCCAAGAAGCCTCCTCCTTCTTTGGGTGGCTGCAGCCTGCTGAGCCCTAAGTGGCCAAAAGAGAAATGTAAGGGGAGAGCCCCAGAAGCTTCTCTACAGCTTGACTCCTGCAGTCTCCTCTCCTGGGAGGTGCAAACACAATGTAATTCAGCCTTTCAAAGTTGGACAGAACATTCTGTAGAAAGAGTATTCTTTTTCCAATCACAGGTAGCTACTTATTACTGGGTCATAAAATCAATTTAGTGTATCACAACAAGCGTTAAAAATAGAATAGAAAATAGCGTGTGTCACACCCAGGTTACGTATTATCTCGTGAAACTGGTTTTTGTTTTATATATGCGTATGTATGTGAGTACTGTGTTGCCATGTGATTTATTTCTTATTGTGGATTGCAGCCAAGAGTTTGAAAAACATTGCTGTCAAGATGCCTCTGTAGCCCCACGGAGAAGTCACAGCAGAGGGAAGAGAATGTGAGATGGAAAGCATATCCTAAAGTAACAGGAGTTAATAATTATTTTAAATACATATTAGAAAACAATAGCATACCAAACCCCTGGGAATTCAATACATTGCTTAGTACCAAACTCAGATCAGGACCTCATCTTCCATGGATCTTCCAGTGAGTGGTGCTTGGGTGAATATAGCCAAAAATGCAAACAAGCTGTGTGAATGACCACATTTTGGGAAACACTTAGAAGAAAGAAATGAGGTCAGTAGAGTACAATTGAGAGGGCAGACCTCTGATTGGGGGGTGGATCACAACCTAAGTCTTTGTTTTGTTTACTTAGACTTGTTTCTTAATCTCTAATATGGGGTGTAATTACAGCAGTCTGGCTGCCCATGGGGCTGGCATCATGATCAAACATCATCATATGGAAGAAAACCATGTAAAGCATAAAAAGCGTCAGGAATTATTGCTAGCCATGGGGGAGGTCATTTTCTCCTCCATAGACCACAGATTTCTAGTGGGTTTTTGGAGCTGTTTGCATTACCATGAAAAAGAGTATGGGCTCCAGGCAAACAGGCCCTTCAGCCTCTTTCTCCTCTAGTTTTGTCCAGTACCATTTCCAAGTGGAGCGGAGAAGCGGGGTGGTGAGTGCCAACAGAGCCCAGTGCAGCCTGCTGCCTGTGATCTGGAGGTTACAAGAATAATGACCCAGCTCTGAGCCGGTCGGCCCTCTGCAAGCAATTTGTTACCCTTTTCCCTGTGACTGGGCGCTGCTTATCTCAGGTGTTGGCTACAGAGTCCTCACAGAGGTAGGTGTCCGGTGTGCAGATCACCAAAACCCACCCCACCTGAGCCCCTGCAGCGCAATTAGTTTCAGGCCTGTGAAGCTCTGGGTCCCCTCAGGAAGCTGGCAGAAGACAGAATAAAACAGCAAGAAGAATGGGAAGAGGTGGAGGGTGAGAGACATGAAAAATGGCACATCTCCCTTAGGGGCTAAATTGTATCCCTCCCTGAAATTCATATGTTAAAGTCCTAACTCCCAGGACCTCAGAACGTGACTGTATTAGGAGATAGCACCTTTAAAGAGGTGGTTACATTACAATGGGGTCACTAACAAGGGCCCTAATACAATACACCTGCTGTCCTTCCAATTTTAGTATATGTACTGCCGAAGCGAGCACGCCTGCTGTCTTTCTAAGAAGAGGAAATAAGAACACAGAAACATACTCAGAGATGACCAGGTGAGGACACAGGGAGGAGAAGATGGCTACCTCCAAGCCAAAGAAAGAGAACTCAGAAGAAACCAATCCTTCCAACACCTTGATCTTGGACTTCTAGCTTCCAGAACTGTGAGAAAATAGATTTATGTTGTTCAATCCACCCAGCCTGTGATACTTTGTTATGGCAGCCTGAGCTGACTAATAGAGATGGCAAGTTCTGCAGTCAAGATAGGGTGGGTGCCACAAGATGGATTATGGCCTGCAAACTAAGACAGAGGCACACCCAGGGAGTTGAGAGCCAGTGTGCAGGAAGCAGCTCAGCCTCAGGTTTAGGAGTGAAGATGAATCAGTGTTACGAGCTTGGATGTGATGAGTAACTGTGTAGTCTTCAGCTACAGGCATAGTTGTTGAGTCTAGAAAAGGAGAAGACTTTACTTCAATGGTTCTCAGTATGGTTTCCAGGCCAGCAGCATCAGCATCACCTGGTAACCCGTAGGAAATGCAAATTATTAGGTCCTATCCCAACCTAGCTGTGGTTTATTAAGACCTCTGGGTGATTCTGATGTGCACTCAAGTTTGAGAACCACTGCTTTACATTTGTGTATGTGTGTGTGTGTGTGTGACTAAGCACAAGAGTTTGTGTGGTTGCATCACACAGAGTAGGGAGTCAGGGAAATTTGTTGCTGTGGGAATTTTGCCCAAAGCTTTCAGAAGGGGCCCTTGTGACAACAGTTGGAAAGGAGAAATATCAAGTGGTGGAGAGACCATTTTAATGCCATAGCTCAAGTTTCCCCTGTCTCAATCAAAGTAAAACAGCTGGGTAACCACAGGATCTTAGCACTTGGTTCATTCCAAATTTCTGGAATTCTTTTTCTTATTAATCCCTTTTGTGATAAAATCTTCACCCACTAAAAATATGGTAATAAATAATGATGCTGGTCCCTCTAAGATTTGCACTCTGGGAGGGAGTAGGAGTGGGGAAGTTTGGAGGATAAGAGAAGGAGGAGAGTAAGGATTTTTTTTTTAAATTATACTTTATGTTCTGGGATACATGTGCAGAATGTGCAGGTTTGTTACGTAGATATACACTTACCATGCTGCACCCATCAACCCATCATCTACATTAGGTGTTTCTCCTAATGCTATCCCTCCCCTTGCCCCTGACACCCTGACAGGCCCCAGTGTGTGATGTTCCCCTCCCTGTGTCCATGTATTCTCATTGTTCAACTCCCACTTATGAGTGAGAACATGTGGTGTTTGGTTTTCTGTTCCTGTGTTAGTTTGCTGAGAATGATGGTTTCCAGCTTCATCTATGTCCCTGCAAAGGACATGAACTCATCCTTTTTTATGGCTGCATAGTATTCCATAGTGTATATGTGCCACATTTTCTTTATCCAGTCTATCATTGATGGGCATTTGGGTTGGTTCCAAGTCTTTGCTATTGTGAATAGTGCCGCAATAAACATACATGAACATGTGTCTTTATAGTAGAATGATTTACACCATTATATAACATTTAAACACCATTTGACCTAGCAATCCCATAACTGGGTATATACCCAAAGGAAATTATTATCTAAGTGGAGCCTATGTGATGCCAAGCACTGGAAGGTAACTTTCAGAGGTGACTTTATTAAGTGGCTTAATAAATGGTATTTTCTTCCATTTCTTCCATTTTCTCTTATTATGTAATAGCTAGATGACCACCAATGAATTGAGAGAGGTAGCAATAACTCTAAAAGCCACTTTTGGCTCTCTTTACATGGTACACAAATGATGTCAAGGCATTTACAAAAATGGGTTTTTTTTTTTTCGTCTAATCTCAATTTTAATGGGATTAGGTCATAATGACAAACTAGTTCTGAGAAAGTATCTTCACCTAAAGCTAAAATATTGCAATTCTAGAATGTAGCTTCTGGAAGAGTGAATATTTAGAATGTCATTTTCGTCCTTCAAGGTACATGCAATCTGTGTAAGTACAGCCTAGAATGCCCCTCCTCCGCTCCCCCAATTATGTCCACTGAATTTTGCAGAACTCTGGAGAGAATATTGGAGTTGGAGGGCTCTGGCAAAGGTCTGAAGGGCAAGCAATGGATACTGAAAAAGGGATGCATCTGTTAGGCATGTAGCTGGCTAGCAGGGCATCTTGATATGATAGTCGGGACCCTGGTGAACTTTCAGTCTTTCCTAAGTCTGCCTGGAGTTGGATTCTGGCAAAGGATGCTTTAGTAGTAAGAGTAGCTAACACTGACTAGGCACTTACTATGAGTGTCAGACACTATACTACATATGTGACTACATCCTTAACCCAAGATGAGTGAGTTAAGTAACTTACCTAGACCATGCAGCCACTAAGTAGCCAAATCGGACCCAGCAATGATGTCTTATAGATACCCAAGATCAAGCTGTTGACCAAAACCCCCAGGACCCAGTGAGACCAGAGAGGTGCTCATCCAGGAAGGCTGGAGAGAGAAAGAAGAGGTGCACCAAGTGGCTGTGACACCCAAATATATGAACCAGGAGAGGCGATGAGAAAGTTATCTACTCGCTGGATGATACTGGCATGCTTACTACAGGAAGGACGCTATTGGGAAGGCAGAGCCATTTGGAAGGGCCTCAGGGACCATGCTGAGGCATTTAGAAAAAACCGGTGAAGAGAAAAGTTTAGAGCTGAGCAGGGAGTGGAAATGGCTGACCACAAGGAGGCACAGAAGACACAAAATTTGTAAGGTATGGGGTTTCCTGGGCCTCAGCCTCCCTTCTCCCACAGGCATCCTCTAGTAGGACAGTCTCCTCTCTCCCTCCTCTCCCACCACATCCACGTCCAAAGCATCCTGCCAGAAACTAGCTTATCTTCTTAACATGTAGTCTAAACTTGACTCTTTCCCCTAAAAACTTCCTAGACTTTCACATCATCTTTCTTTGATCTACTTAATACTTAGTGTGTCTGTTCACTGTAAGACAGTCCCTGCTGGGACCAGACCAGGGCCCTCCCTACTCCCCACACATCAAGACGTCTCTCCATGGAGAAAGATCAGAGCCCTCTCTGTTGCTGTGCACACCTAAGATATCTGCCTTTAACTCAGCAAGACAAAGGCCCACACCAACTCCTCCATAAATCCACCACGGTTACCACCTTGAAAGTTCTGCCACCACAGGGACTCACACAGAAGCTGAATTTTGTAGGTCAGCGTCTTCTGATTTTCTTTTTATAACCATCCATTTCCACATGAAAAAATGTAGCAGTTTTCTTTTTCCCTTCATTATCTGCTTTTTTCTCTCAGGTACTTATTGCCTTGGCTTCTCTTATAATGAACCCTTCCTTCCCCCACCTGCTTTCCCAAATCCTCACTCCATTGTCAAAATCTCCTACCTTTTACGCTTTCATGGAAACTTTGCCCCGATACACCACAGCCCTCCAAGCCCAGGCTGGGCTGTGCTCTCCCAGAGATGCTGAGAGAACTGCAGCAATTACTCTTCTGAGCTCCACTGGGATTCCCACAGCCTCTCGTCCTTTTTCCTTCAGTACACGAGGCCAGTCCTTCCTCTGTACCCTTCCTCACTTCTTCCTCTACAATCATGCTCCATTAACCCAGCTTCCTCGATAGCTTCAACATCTCCTTTCCATGTTCCCACCCTCAGCCTACAGACGTTGCTCATTTTTCTCAAAAACCACCTTTGAGCCTCTTTTTGAGGTTACCAACGTTTTTATTCTCAAACTTGGTGCTCACCGCTTAGCTTCCACTCAAGTCTTTACTCCATTGTATCTCAGTACAACCTAGCTTTCAGTCCCTAATAACTCCATGAAACCATCCTTGCTACAGTCATCAATAATATTCTAATGATAAAATCCAATCAATTCTCATAGTCCCCAGTGTTCACTATGCTTTATTTTATCTATTGGCCACTCTTCTTTTTTTGCAAACTCTGGCTTTGTTGGCACCATATAATCATGGTATTATATACTTTGTTATTTCTTTGTGATCTCTTCTTTTATGATCTTAGGCCTTAGGGACTCAAGGAATTTTTAAACATCTGTTACATAGCAGTGCATTATGCAGCCATAAACGGTGCTATTGCTAGCTCCTCCTGCTGTTCTCCATTTCCTGTGAGGCTTGTAGGCAAACTCTTTTCCTGTTTTCCCTACCAGCCTGGTAGTATGGACCTTCACTTGTGAAATGAAGGAAAGTTAAAGGGAAATGAAAAAGGATAAGATAGAGACATATGTAAATAACTCTCTTTGTCAGCCTTCAATTGTCTGTCAAGGTGGGGAGAAGTATATACGTTGGTAAAATACTCATCATCTCTGTAGCTTAAGTGATAAAGGACAAAGAGAAAATATATGGGAAGAGCTTTTCTGTAATGTATTTGTACTTTGAGGGCAGATATCTATTTGATCTTTCATAAATCATGACTATCTCCAGCCTGTTTATGTTCAGATCCTGTTCTCGTGCCTGTTCCTTCCAAGCTTGTCTCTATTGGCTATGATATTTCCTCTCCCTCGAGCTCATGTCCCTTTCATTCCAGTAGGGCTGGAGATACTGGCAGGACAGGGGAAAAACCAGGGTCTGAGAGTTTAGGCATTTGTCAGTGACTTTCCCTCTACTACTACCCCTCTGGGTTTTCTTGTCTGCAGTCTCTCTACTGCCTTCTGCAGAGTGGAAAGTTTTAATATCCCTCAGCTTTTTACAAATTAACACAGAAATTCTGCTGACAAGCATTACCCTTTCCAAGGTTTAAATCCCAGGGCTCTTGAGCTGTGACAATTTAAATGAGCAAGATTTTCAAAAACTGATGAGTGAGGTTTTAAATGTCTTGTAGAAGCATGTTGCCAAATCCTCGTTAAAGAATTCTGTAGGACAAAGTAGTCGGTGAGCAGTTGCCTGCAGATGAGTGCATGTGCATGTGTGGTAGTGGTGGGGAAGCTGTCTGTGAAGAGTAATTACAAACCATAAGAGCTGGAAGAAACCTTAGGAAGTAATCTGCCAACAAGCACATTTTAAGGATGAATAAAACAGAGCTGAGGAAGGTCAAGTCACTTGCTCAAGGTCACAGTGTCAACTGTAACTTAGGTCTCCTGACTCCAGTCTAGCAATCTTTTTTATTTCATAAGGTAGTGGGGTGTAGGATATGTAAGAATGATCAGGCAATGAGCAAAAAGACAGACTTAGCTCACTGGGGAAGCAACTCTCAGGAGCCAAGCTGTGTCTATTTAGCATATCTATTTGGTCTGCCTGCTGTCTTTTGCTGTTCTAACTAATAGCTTTCTAGTAGCTCCATCTCCATTCCGCCCCTGCCTGACCCACTAAAGGTTAAATCTATTATTAATCTAAGAGGTCAAGATTATTTAAAGATACATTTAACTTTTATTCCAAGAAACAGGATAAGCAACAGAATAGAAGAAAGAGCAAGGAGATTTCAAGCCACAAACTGTAGTTGCAGGAGCAGTTAAAATCCACTTAGTCACATCACTTCTAGACAAGATGGTATAGACACACTTTTCCCTATTCCTCCCACTAAGTACAACTAAGTACCCTGGACATTACATATAAAACAAACACAAGAAGTTTCTGAAAGGAGGAGAAAAGAAGGTAGGACAGCTAGGAGACTCAGGACATGAGGAACAATATGTAGTAACTTCCCTGGGTTTTGTTTTTTTCTCGTATATCCCAGACTTGGACCAGGTCAAGCAGGCAACCTGGAAATGTCAATGGGCACAAAATATGGTAAATATAGTACACTTTTCTTTCCTTTTGGCTTTTCTATATTATGTTTGATGGTCGAAGCAAAAATATAACACTGATGTGGTTCTCAGTGAATGTACAGGAAATAATTAATATATAATTAATAATTATATACAGGAGAGGGTAAAGGAACATAAGGGCTAATACGTTTTCTATACTTCACTCAAACTGGTAAAATGATGATACCGGTAGACTGTGATAACTTATGTTATATTATGTAATACCTAGAACAACCACTGAAAAAAATTTCTAGAGGATACATTCAAAAATGCTCTAGATAAATGATAATGGAATCCTAAAAATGTTCCTTTAACTCACAGGAAGGCAGAAAAAAGAAAACAGAGAAATTAAAAACAGAGAGAACAACAGAAAAGAAAAACTAAAATGACAGATTTAAGCCCTAAGATGATCAATAATTGCATTAAATATAAATGATCTAAATATATAAATTGAAAGACTAATTGGTCAAGTGGATAAAAATACATGCCTCAACTATATGCTGTCTATAAGAAACTTACTTCATATATAATAATGTAGATAGGTTGAAAGTAAAGGGGTTTAAGAAAATACACTGCAAATGTTAATCAAATGAAAGCAAGAGGAGCTTTCAGAAAAAGTAGACTTCAGTGCAAAGAAAAGTATCAGGAACAGGGAAGGACATTACATGATAATAAAATGGCCAATCCACTAAGATATGCAGTCCTAAATGTGTATGGACCACAAAAACAGAGCTGAAAAATACGTGAAGCAAAAACTGATGGAACCGAAAGACGAAATCATAAATTCACAATCATAGTTGGACATTTGAGCCCCCATCTCTCAGTAATTGATAGAGCAACCAGAGAGAAACCTGTATGAACAGTATCAGCAAGAATATAGAAGAACTCAGCCACACCATAAAACAACAGGATCTAATAGGCATATAAATAACACCATATCCAACAGGAGCAGAACACATTCTAAAGAGCCCATGGAATGGATACCAAGATAGACCACATCCTAGGCCACAAAAATAACAGCAACAAGTTTGAAATGACTGAAGTTATGCAAATTATGTTTTCTAACAAAAATGGAATTAAATTACACATAAAAAGAAAGAGAAAATGAAATGTTCAAATAACACACTGCTAAATAATCAAAGAGGAAGCCTCAAGGCAAGTAAAAAAGAAATCTATGCTAACGCAGTACTGAAGGAGAAATGTATAGCACTTAACATTTACAATAGAAAAGAGGAAAAGTTTCAAATCAGTAACCTAAGCTCCTTACTCAAGAACTTAAACAAAGAAGAACCAAATAAACATAAAACAAGCGGAAGGAGAGCAATGAAAAGAGAAGAGCAGAAATCAATAAATTGGAAATAGAAAACAATAGGGAAAGCCAATAAGACATAAACTTTTTAAAAAGATTAATAAAATTGGCAAACTTCTAGCAAGACTAACAAAAAAGAAAGAGAGAAGACAAATTACCAATATCAAGAATGAAACAGCAGCTATCACTGCAGACCCTGCAGACATCAAAAGGGTAACGTGAGAACACTATGAACAACTCTACACACATCAATTTGACAACTTAGGTGAAGTGGACCAGTTCTTTCCCAAACACAAACTATCACAACCTCCCTTATATAAAATAGACAATTTGAATAGCCTTATAACTATAAAGGAAATTGAATTTATAAGTTAAAAACTGCTGGAAAAAAAACCTCTCCAGTCCCAGATGGTTTTACTGGCGAATTCTACCAAATGTTTAAGGAAGAATGAGTGCCAATTCTACACAATCACTTCCAGAAAATAGAAGAGGAGGGAACACTTCTCCAGTAACTTAAGAAGCTAATATTACCTTGATACTAAAACTGGACAATGACAGTACAAGAAAAGAAAGTGAAAGACCAGAATCCCTCATGAATATAGATGCAAAAACTCTCAGGAAATTATCAGCAAATAGAATTCAGCAATACATAAAAAGCAAACTTCAAAAGGTCACATACTGTATGACTCCATTTCTAAAACATTTCCAAAATGACAAAATTATAGAGATGGAGAACAAATTAGTGGTTGCCAGGGGTTGGGGATGTGGTAATGATGATGGGGGTGTGACTATGATGGGGTGGCACGAAGGAGATCTTTGTGATGATGGAAGAGTTCTCTGCCTTGACTGAGGTTCTCATACATCTACATTTGTAGTAAAATGGCATAAAGCTATACCCACATTATACCAAGATGTGTCCTGGTTTTTGTATTGCATTATAGTCATGTAAGATGTAACCATTAGTGGAAATCCGGGTACAGGTACATGATACTCTGCAGTATCTTTGGAACTTCCTATTGATCTATATTATTTTTAAATATATAGTTTAAAAACAACTTAGTCCATATCTCAGCTAGCAGATGTGATGTCAAGCTTTGGTCTATCAATGGCCAGATCCCCATGCCACTCCGTTGCTCTTTCAATGTCCTAGTGCATGTCATGTCCCACAAAACATTTGCTCAAGTCTTAATATTTGCAGCTGTTTCTACCAGTTCGTCACTTAGAACTTTGTATCAAGGTACCAGTGAAGCAATTATTTGGCTCTTTGCTTCTAAACTCAATTTTTTTCCTGTCCCTCTTTGGCCTCTGCTTCACCATCTGGAAAGCTGAAACAGGAAAGACAAAGGAGAAGAAGGTTGCCTTGGTAGGATCAGGCCTGATGTGCTGGGGATGGCTTTAGTCTCTCTCCGGAGATGTTCATGATCTTCAGTCAGAGTTCACAAGCCTGGGTTTGGAGTCTCAGTAGTGGGCTTGGAAGATGAAGAAAAGCCAACACTGCTGGCTGGAGGGAAGACACTGGGGAGCCCAGTGTGCCAAAGCTGGAAACTGAAGGTGGGGCTGACACTGACAGGAGGCTAGACCATCAGGTGCAAAGCAGAGCCCCATTGTTTCTGGAATCAGTCTTCTGATCAGGGCCCTAATTGCTCTATGAATGGAACACCAAAAGTGGCTGGCTCCTACAGGCAATCTCATTTATTCCTAATGACCACCCTGTGAAACAGTTACATGTATGCAGCATTATACAACTTAACAGTGCTTGTATGGCCATGTTCCCACTTGAGTCTTCCAACCCATGTGCAGTAAGTAACCAGAGCAGAGTTAACACATAGGTAAGTGACTAAGGGCACACTTAGGTAAGTGACTAAGGGCAGAGCTAATCACATAAGGAAACTGTTCACAAGGTTTGGGGACAGCGTAGATAAAGACATCTTCCACTTCAACCACAGCATTCACTCTGACCGTGTCTGCATGCTCTCGGACAGAAGAGAAACCTAATTCACAGTGGGTTCAAAAAGGCTGACCTTGGAAATCTTTATTCCACTAAAAGCTGATTCACTCCCAGGGTCACATTTGATCAAGTCACTGGGCCATTCTATTGTATGTGTACTTCCACTAAAATAGCTTCTTAGAAGCCAAGCTAATTATACACCAGAATATATCTCTGATAGCCTAATTCAGTCTTGGGCTTTTTTTTTTTTTTTTTCTCTCTTATACCTCAAAGGTTCTCTCTGTACTGGAAGTCCTGTTGTCAATCACCTTCCAACCTTAAGAGCTGAGCACTGCATTCCCAAGCAGGGGAAGGTGGGTCACATGCATGATCAGCTTTACTGGCTGCTAAAACTGGATGGTGGAGCAGCCGACTGATGCCTAAATACCCCTAGATGGCTTGGTCTTCTTTAACCAGTAGGTTGAATCCTGAAACAATCTCATTACAAGTTAGTGACCAGTGTTAAGGTTCTTCATCTCCCTCACCTCAGTAAAAACTGAAGGTCCAGCTGTGGTGATAATTCCTTCCTTTCTGAGCACAGGAAATGAAAACTGACACCTGCACCAGAACCTGGAGGTCCACACTTCAATATGGGGGCCCACAGAGGGCCTGGATATGGAAACCATTAAGCAGCCTCAGCCAGTCTGAGGCAAAGGCATCTGGAACTTTCAGTAATAAAACTGCAAGTCCCAAGAGTAGGCTTAAAAACCAATGTCCTAGGAGTTCTCCAAGAAATATCCAGTGTTTTGCTTAGAATTATCATAGTTGCTAATCATCAACTGTTTCACAGTATTTTCAGCGTATCTCCACACATTTGATCTTACAGTTCTGAGCAAATTTCTGGGAAAAATTCTGGGTAAATTCGGCACTATGAGGGCCAGTATTTGTACATGAACCACACTTTTGCGTTTATGAAGTACATCCACATACACTACACTCTGATCCTCTCAACCAATCCTGTGAGGCAGTCAGAATGGGAAGGTAAGAATAAGACCAATGCACATTGCAGAATGTAGGCATCATTGTCTCAGAGCAAGTTCAGCTCTTTTCATTTCCCTTTACCCCCAAGATACACTATATTCATTTCTCAAGGAGATGTGTCATATTGCTAAGCCAAGAACTATCCATATTGGTCCCAGATTCAAGGGGCTTTGTTTATATATTGTTTTCATTTAAAAGGAGAGTCATGAAAATCACTTATAAATACATTTACTTCCAATTATTATTTCTTTTAAATAAATATCACCAAATAACTGAATTCATCAGTAAGACTTTGTAAATGATTAAATTGTGCCCAATAACTTATGCCTCAAAAATGCCTAGTTTATTGTAGTTTTAGATGCAGTAGAAACCAGAGGGACAGCCAGAGGAAAGAGGACTAAATACAAAGCCTGGAGCTGGGTGGGCAGAAATAAATGTAAGCAAAATAGCTCCAGGCAATTGCTTAGTGCTCCTGGCACTTCTATATCTTGGTGAGTTCAAGGACACAGCACTTCTCTCACACCCAACGTTTACTTTTCAGCAGTCTTCAGAATTATAAAAGTCGGGGTAGAGGATGGGGGATGCTGGTAAAAAAAAGAAAGTTCTACAATTCCTTTGTTAACTTTTGAGTAGGGGAAAAAAAATCTATTTTAGCCATAATGCTAAAAGCAGAAATTCCAAGTTCATATTTAATTGTACATTCAAGAAATCATCATTTGTAAGGAGTGTGCCAACTATGTATTAGATACTGTCTTACAGTCATTTCAAAGTCTGACTTAAAATATTTCTTTTGGAATAGATAATTCATGATTAAACAGTCAAAATTTTGAATGGATTTTTCATGATTGAAAAATGGAAACTGTACCGTGAAAAGTCTTCTGGACATTCAGTTTCTCACACCGGATGACGCTAGTAGTCAGTTTCTTTTGTATAGGTATAAAATCTCGGGAAAGATGTAAACAAATACAAAATGTATTCTTATCCACCTTCCTAAAAAAATAGATATTCTTATCTATCCTAAAAAGGATACGTTGGTATCCTTTTTACCAACAAAAGTCTGCTTTTAACTACTGCTCTAACCTTTCCCTCTCAATTTATCTTCAAGGTTTTAAAGTACTTAAAGGGATGCCTCATTCTTTCATGATGGTATACTGTGTCATTGTGTGGAGGTACCATTATTTAACCGGTCCTCTACAGAAGCATTGGCTTAAATCTTTTGCTGTTATAAACAATGCTATGATGAATTACCTCTTACATACATCATTTGGGAATGCATACATCTTTAAGGTAAATTCTCGACATGGAGTTGCTTATAATTTTGATATACATTGACACATTGTCCTCCTCACCAAGTGTGTGTTGATGTGAAACTTTCCATTTTTGATGATTCTCTGCACCCAGGAATGCTGTGGTTTGGCACATCTCATTACACACATAAGAATCTTCATGTCCTCAAGAGTAGCCCACAACAAGCTGAGCAGACTGATGGAACAGAAAGAATTAATACAGGATATGGCTTCCATCTTTGGAACAGAGACCGGGATGAACTGCAGGTGATATTTCAACTAGAAATTCTCAATTCTTCTCTGCCTCAATCCAACAGCCTAGTAAGGCTTCAGGAGAGATATATGCACAAGTCATAAACATTGTCTAAAAATTGGTATTACATTTGCTTTGGTTCTGTTTTCTAAGTCAATTCATAACTGGCTGTAGATTCCAGCTCCCTCCCCTAAATAGGTAAATGTGCCCCTCTGTTCTTCTGTTTGTAGAAGAACATCATGGACTCGTTTAACACATATACTCAATTAGCATACAGTCGCTCCAGTATCAGAAGCAGTTGTAAAGACTCCATTCATTTACCAGTCTTTCGAATGCTCCCGAATTTGGGATGATGAACTTCAACATGTGTGTCTTGAGGCCAAAAATCATAAGCAGATTTTCCTGTCTTCTAGTTTATCTGTTTTCTTCTGAAACAAGGATGTTGTGGCAGCAGCTAGCAATAACTGTGCCAGCTTGTTCTTTCAGAGGAACATTGTTCTCTCTACCTTGAAAAGATCAGGAGCTTTGTAACACAGGCAGGTTCACATTCTCAGGTGTAAGAATAGTTTCATGGCAAATTCACCAAAAAGTGCAGATTTCAGGGGTGCCATCATTTGAGTCAGGGGGTCCTTTTCTGCCTCCCTGCAGGATGCCTTTGTTCCCATTCAGTTGGGACAGCTTGTACATCTTCTATGTCATTCCTAAGTCATTTTTTCTAAGAAGTCCACTTGTAGAGATGAGGGTATAGATGAGCTTTGAGAAGTTTGCACCTTCTCATGTACTATAGACATATTCCTGAAGCATTTTAAGAATGTGAGCAAAAGCTATTGTCTCCCCGGTGGTTCCAAGGCTGGGGTTAAACAGCTTAACTGATGCCCTATTGTACTGATTCATCAAGTTGAGTCTGTCAAGCAGTCGTTACTCAACTGCTAAACAATGGAGCTAGGCATATAATTTTCAATTAACTTGGTTTTAGACTGACTGGACAGATCACTTTCACTTGGGACAGTATCAGAGGTAGTAACAAATCTCACCCTCCAGTGACAGTATAGTTTTGTTTGTTTAATCATTTAATTTTAATTTTTTTTTAAATGTAGTTTCTCAATCCCTTTCCTCAGAAACCTGGCTTCCCTGTCTAGAAGCAAATAGTGAATTCTTCCAGAAACATTCTATGTATATACAGGAAAGTATACTCTTAACCTAAGTCATATGCAGCAGTGTTTTAATATTCTTTTATCAACTTCCCCAAATTTCTGTCATGAGTACTCTGCTTTGGAGCAAACAGGCAATAGTCAACAAGAATACAGCGTGCCCTTCAAAAGCTACATGTTAAATCAATCCCTTTGACTAAGAGACAGTCCTGGGGTTTTGGCAGTGCTGTATTATCAGGAACACATTTACAAAACATGTTCTAGGTGGATGTCACCTGGGGGAGATGTAAAACATTTTTGTTATAAAAACTCTTAATTTTACACAAAAGTGGAAAGAATAATGTGAAATGCTATGTGCCAGTCATCTGGTTTCATCAGTTATTAATCTGTATCCGATCTTCCTTCTTCTTCTATTTCTTATTGGATTATCTTAAAGCAGATCCCACATGATAATTCAGCCTGGGGGAGATTTTCACAAAAATGAGTAAGAATACTCATTTCAGAGGGTAGTTTACTAATATTTTCTTCCAGGCTAGAACCTTACTTGTGGCCAGTCCTACAACCACTATCTTCCCTTCTCAATGTGGTCACCATCATAACCTTATGCTGTTCAGTGGCTTTCACTGTTGAAATATGTTTTTTCCCTAAATGGATAGAAAACAGCCAGCAGGAGCCTGCAACACGGTTAGAAGTGATGAATGTGTTGTTACAGAGGACCAGGAACGAATTCTCACAAAAGGTTCATCGATGTCCTTTTCCCCATACAGGCTTTTGGAAAGGGTCCCTTCTTCCCCATTTCCTCAACATAAACTGGCTGGCTACATCAGGCCTCTTACTTAATCAGTCAGTCTTCCTCCCTTTTCCAATTAATAGAAACATCTAGATCTTTCATATTTCAGACTTTTAAAAATGGGCTGCTAAAAACAGAGGCTGGGTCATGAGAATCCCTGGGAATCTTTCTACTGGGGGATATTAGGTGTGAGAGAGGTAGGGAATAGTGAATAGAGACAAGATAGAGATTAGAGATTTAAACACAAGATAGAGATTAGAGATTTAAACACACACACACACACACACACACACACACACACATGCTTGAGCTGCTTAGACCCTTATAAACAGATTACAGACAGGTTAGGAAAAGGCGATGCTCTTAAATCTATTGTTGGAGTACAAACACATGTTTGGTTAAATGTCAACATGGGCAGAATGGATCAGGGCGGCCTCCCAGCCAGAACAATGTTACTAGAAACCAAAACGCACTTACGCAATGCTTTGACATGTGGAGATTTAAACAAAAGAGGTTTGTGCTGGCTTAGTGTGATTTTACAAATAAGGTACTTATCTGGTTGAGTCATTCCCTCTTATTACTTTTGGAAAGATATACTCCAGGATAGAGATTGGTTCTACTTGGGACCCAAAGTTTTCAGGAGACATATTAAGTTAGAGTAACTAAGCCTTAGAGATCCACCTAAAGCACAAGATGTCATATTAGGGAAAAGCAAGAGAGTATCCTAGACTCTAGGGCATAACTACAGGAAAGGAGTTACTTACCAGAAAATAAAGGCCTTGAAGGCACTGGCTTGCATGGAAGAAAGTATTTTTCTAAAGGGAAATCTTGAACCCAGAAATGGCCTGGGACCTAGAAACAGGAACCAGCCAAGGGACCTGGGCCCAAGAAGGTGAATGTCCAGGTGGAAGTAAATAGGAGTGCCTGATTCATGCAGGGTTGGAGAAGGGGATGCTTTCCTTTCCTTATAAACAGTGTATTCACTGATAACTCTAGACTGGTGAAAAAATAAAGATAACTTTGTAGCTCTTAAATCCATGGAGATTTCTTACAGATATAGAAAGGGTACCATTGAATCAAGCCCTTGCTAATCTGCTATTCCTTGAAGAATACCAGATTCTTCATCAGCACTCACTGGAGCCATAAGAAACAACTTCACCTAAGAAGGGAAGTGATGAACAGGTAGGTTAAAACAGAAATTAGAGCCGAGGCTGGGTTCACTGGCTCATGCCTGTAATCCCAGCACTTTGGGAGGCCGAGGCAGGTGGATCACCTGAAGTCAGGAGTTTGAGACTAGCCTGAACAACATGGTGACACCCTGTCTCTACTAAAAATACAAAAATTAGCCAGATGTGGTTACAGATGCCTGTAATCCCAGCTACTCAGGAGGCTGAGGCAGGAGAATCGCTTGAACTGGAGAGGTGGAGGTTGCAGTGAGCTGAGATTGCGCTACTGAACTCCAGCCTGGGTGACAGACCAAGACTCCATCTCAAAAAA